>NC_046659.1:2426206-2431490 GCF_010883055.1 Belonocnema kinseyi
TTTTTATTACTTTGTTCTATAATTGTAATGAGCCGATCACACTGATTTTTGAAAATATATTTTTTGGAGTTTCGTTTTTAGAGGTTTCTTATAAATTCAATAAATAAAAGCACTAAACCATACAGTGCTGTCATTCTTTAAAGTTCGGATCTGTTTCAACTCTAATGTTTAAAATGTTTGCACAGTAAAAAAAGTGTTCAAAATGATACCGAAATCAATATCATTTTGACATGCAAAAAAAATGATACCGAATTCAAGAGCATTTGGATCGGCCAGAGTGAATGATCGACTTTTGAGATGATAATGATCTGATTCGGGATCATGTATAAAGTCAAACCAAGATGGCTGACGTTCTTAGAGTACTATAGCTCATATGCAAGCTTTTTATCGTTTCTGATCGTGCAGTGCAATGAAAAAGTTGAAAAAAGAATTAAATCTGATATTAGAAAATATCACCTGTTAAGTGTAGGTGTCACTTACGTGCAGTAGACACAATTTTTAGGTTATGCCGTTATCACACCAGCGCTAAGAACTGGCGGCCATTTTGTTTAGTCCAACAAACGAACCAAAAAATAAGATCAAATTGATCTGAATGGACAGATCATTATGATCTCGAGAGTCAAATGATCATTAGAGCAAAATGCTCTGCAACAAAATTGATCCTTTTTTTAAATGAATTTTGCATTGACTATGTCATAAGCATATGTAATTATGGATTAACTGTAATAATAAGAGATTAAAATATTTTGTTGTAATCATTCTTTAATAACTAAGCATTTCAGATAATTTTAATACCAAAGAAATTAAAAATTTAGAATACCAAAAAAGTTGACTAATAATATGTTTCTCAAAACTAACAACTGTCATGTTAACCACATAAATAGAGAATTAATTCTATGTATCCCTTCAACTTGCTAAAATTATTTCTAATATGCTGTGATCTTCCCAGTGGGCATTAAGTTTGACGACGTCTTAACGACATCGTTACGACATCTTTACGATAATTTTACAATATGCTATGTCCATGTCGTTAAGGTGTCTTTACGATATCGTAAATAGGTCGCATGATCTAACGATGTCTTTATGACATCGTAGACAGCGAAACGACATGGACATAGGATGTCGGAAAGTTGTCGTAAAGATGTCGTAACGATATCGCTAAGACGTCGCCAAATTTTGTGCCCACTGGGTTGTCAACATGAAAAATGTTGCTTTGAAATCTTTTATGTTGTGTTTCGAAACTTTAAGAAATCATTTAAAATCATAAATTATTTTTGAAAAAGACAGATTTTTAACAAAACAGTTCAATCTTCAACAAAAAAAGATTACCTTTCAACCAATTGCTTTTTTGACCGACAGTATGATATTTTCCACCAGAAAGTGTTAGAACTTTACATTTTATACGCGTAAATCTTCTATCATTTGAACAACAAATCTAGAGCTTTCATTTTAAAAGCTTAAGAATAAAAATGATTACACTCTGACTGTTTTAATTTGCAGAACAGTTTTTGCAACTTCAAATGACAACATTTGTGTCTTCTAAAATCTATAAATTTTAGGAACCGTGATCAAATCATTCTTCATTGTTCAATTTTTATTTGCAGTCAAAAAGTTTTTCTTTTTCGACCTACGATTTGTGTAAATTCCTGTAGATTCTTGCAGTTGTACTTTTTTGTAAACTCTGATAGAGAATACAATAAAATACAATATACAGTAAAATACAAAAAAAAGTCCAAAATTCTTCCTAATAATAGAAAACAGTTGTGTTCTCCTATAATTTTGATTGTCATTTACTGTAGTTATCTGTGAATTCCTGTAAAAATGGTTTTAATTTTTTGTCCATTTTTCTCAAAAAATTTCCACCAGGGAAATACATACATTTTAAGCAATTTTTTCCCCCGCAGAATCGAATTTCTGTGGATAAATTCTGTTTCCAAACCAATTTCCAATGGATTTCGATGTTTTTTATCGACAGTAAGGCTTCCAGGTATAAAGATTCAGTGAACAAAAAATGTTTAAATAATTAACTGTAGTCTTATCTATGAGTAAAGTATCATTAGAAAGAGTAATTTAAAATGTAGTTTTAGTTGATTTTGCTAAGAAAATAAAGTCAGAATAGCAAAGTAGAAGAAGAGGATCACTCAAATCTAAATAGGCGGAGTTCTTGTGTGCCCACCTAAATGGTAACGCGAGCGGAATTTAGGAAGAAAATAAAGAGAGCCCGAAAGCTTGCAGGTAAAATCCTAACCGTGAGCGGAATTCGTGTGCACCGCTCTATCTTGGCAAGATTTACTTATTGCATCTTGTTACTACCTGCGACCGTAAAGATAAATATATGTATAGTATAGTATTTAGGGTACAGTTGTTAGAAATCCATTTCACGTGCTTAACCCTTGTGTTGCCCCCCGGGTACCCGGGTACCCATCGGCATACGTTTTGTTAAATAACTTTTTTTCTAAAAAGGATAGGCCGAATGCTTCTCGAATCTGCATGATTTAACTGATTCTCTATCGAAATTTGCATTCCACGTTGTTTTAGACATGTTTTAGCTTAAAATATATTACAATTAAAAAAAAAGCACTGTGGAGCCACCCGGGTAGCCGGGTACCCCGACAGAAAAAGCATGATTTTTATACAGTATATCACAAAAATAAAGTTAGTTATAATATTATATGAAGTAAATATGGATAATTTTATCAATAATAATAAAATATAGATTTTTAATTGAATTTTCTTGAGTTCTTGGACGTAATACCGACCCTCCTCGGAAACAAGAAATTTGCGATGTAGCTGCGCATGCTTTATATCTGTTTCAGTACTACCAAGGTCATTTCACATTATTAAATTATTATATTCAAGTAGGAATACCTCCCTAGAATATGAATAATTAAATATTGATTGAATACACATAGTTACTCCAAGTTACAATGGACTTTTAACAACAATTTCATTGGCGGGGTACCTAGGTACCCGGGTGGGGTTTATAAAAAATAGTCAGAAGGATAAATTGTTAACGTTTTAAAGTACTATGAACAACCGTGCATAGTATTTTTACATCTTGAAAAAATGTGGTTTCAACCATTTTTTGTACGATTAAATTTTGAATTTTCAGCTTTTCGACCAAATTGAAAAAGTTATTATCATAATCTTGTAGGACTTTAAAAATGCAACGTTTTTCTTCTCTATACTTTTTTGCGTATCATGCGTTGCTTAACTTTAATTTTTCATTTAATTTGTTTTTTGAATTTTGAAAATGCTATAACTCTAGTAATTTTTTATTTTTAAAAAAAGTCATTAGGATAAATTGTTAATTTTATGAATTCTATGAATAACCGTACAGAGATTTTTTGAATTTTCAAAAAAGTGGCCTCAAAAATATTCAAAATGTACCCACTTTTTGAATTTGCATCAAAAATGGCTGGCTAACGAACTTGACCTTTAGTTTAGGACACTAAACAAGTGTACCAAAGAGCAATCTAATAGATTAATTTTTTCAAATGTTATCGTGTTCACAGACAGTCAGACAGTCAGACATACAGACATACAGAGAGACATATTCGTAAAAACCAGTTTTTTGTATTCAGGGAGTCTCAAAACGTGGACATTTGACAAAAACTGTGGAGGTCAAATTTTACACAAATCTAATACGTTCTGTGATGAGAATGTAAAATTTTAATAGTTACATTTACAGTTTAGAAAATTACTTTTTAATCAAAAAATATTTGACAATTTAAGAAATTTATTTTTAATCGCAAAAAAGAAATTTCAACCAAAAAGACAAATTAGTTGCCAAGAAGATTCATATTCTATCACAAAAGACGACGTTTCAACAAAATACAGAAATTTTCTACTAAAGAAGATAAATGTTGAAACTAAGTGAAAGTTTTCATACTACAGGATAAACGTAAGAAGGAAGTTTACAGTTTTAACAAAATTTACAAAAATAAACCTTTCGCAGTGAATTTGGTTTTTCAAAACTGTTATTTGAATGTGAAGAATGAAATGAAAATATAGAAAAATTATTATTTTTTATCAATTGTGAAAATACCATTTTGTCTTTTAATTAAAAATAAAGATACTTGACTGTACTCGTAACAAATATAAATTGAAATGCTGTTGTATGCATCTGTCTTAATTTAATAAAATGTTACATTATAAGTTTAAAATTGTTTTTAGTATTACCATACACGTTAATATCTGAACTCTTAGAAATGTTTAAATTTTTGAATTTCAAATTTTGGATTTCTTAAAAGTCCCGTGGTTCTTCGACTTTTGACTTGATTGAAAAGTTTTGTAACTTTTTTTTTTTAAACTCATATAAACAAGTCCGGAACTCCACTGAGAACTCTTAGAACTCTCAAAAAGTTTAAATTTTAGTTCTTCGAATTTCGACTTGATGGAAAATTTTTTTAACACTTTTTTTAGAGCTCTAATGAAGAAGTCCACAAATCCTATCAGAATTCTCTCTAAAGGTTCATTTTCGTTTTTTTAAGGAATTGTGCAGTCTCTTACTCTGATGATTTTCTTTTTAAAGAAAAAATTCATTAGAATAAATTGTTTGACTTCCTGAGTACCACGAATAGCCGTACATAGAATTTTTAAATCTTAAAAAATATAGTTTTGAAAATTTTCAAAATACGCTCACTTTTTAAATTTTTATCCAAAATAGTTGGTTTACGAACTCCTTCTTTCTTTTTAGGCCTTTAAAAAGGGTGCCAAGTGAGAACTTTTAACGGAGACATAAATAAAATAATATTTAAATAAATAATTCAAAAGTCGTTACAATTTCTCTTCTTGTATATTACTTCGTTTTTTTTTCGTTTAAGATAATTTCGCAAGTTTTATAATTAAATAAAATATAATTTTTCATGAGCATTTGAAAGTTTAATCTACGGTACTACGACAATCTTTTTAATCAGAATTTTTTTCTTAATTTTCGTGTGACTTTTTGCTTTTTATGCGGTTTAAATCATTTTATAGAACATGAACCCTATTTTTCAATGTATTTGAAAAACAATGTTAGCTTGGTGAATTCCGGTGAAAAACAGAATTTTTCAGCTGGGTTGAGTTTTTTCATTTTTCTTGATTTTAAGTGGTTTTTATTTTCTGAATTAATTCAAAATGTATGTGTGTGAAATTTTCATGCATATAGAGTTCTCGTCTTCTCCATTCGCGCATCATGGCACAGAAAAACGCTGGTGTTAAATTTGTTGCAGCTCAAATTTCATTGGGCTCCCAATGATCATTTGAGAGAGTTTTCAAGTCTCAAATGTATTCCTCTGAA
>NC_046659.1:2431590-2441944 GCF_010883055.1 Belonocnema kinseyi
AAATAAACAATTGATTTATTGAAAAAATTATTTAAACAATTTTTTTTGTTATAAATAATAAAATAGGATGAAAGCGTGTAAAAAGCACTTTCCAAAATCCTCATAAAAATTTTAAATCGCGCAATTAGAAAGGAAGTTACAGGCGTTTGAAACTACCCCTGCAGGCATTGGGGTTAAAAATTCAACCCCCCCTCACTTGGGGAGGGTTGGTAATCCTGGTATATAAGTTTGTGGATTAACTACTGTTGGGTAGGCGAACATATTCCCAGAATTTAGAGACAATCGAAAAACATGACTTTTTGAGTTGGGGCAGTTGAGGAATAATGCCCCACATATATGTGATGAATACACTGTAAAAAATTTCGGCAATTTTTCCTACTAGTTCGTAGGAAATTTTTCCGAAACCATTCGGAAGTATGGGATTTCCTACAAAAAGTGGAAATATTTCTTAAATTTTCGACAAATTTGCCGATTATTCAGAATAATTTCCGAAATGTTAGGAAACATATCAAAAAGATCCGGAAATTGCATGAATTTCCGAATTTATACGAAATTTTTCCAAGAAATAGTCGGAAATTATTCCAGAAAAATGGAAATTTTTTCGTTCGTTTCGGAATTTTTTCCATCAATATTACTAAATGGACATTTCCTACAAAATTGGCAATTTTTCCCAATGTTTGGCCAATTTTGCCTATACATTTTTGGAAATTATTCCACTAAAATGGAAATTTATTCTTCCTTTTTGGCCTTTTTTCCATTTATATAAGGAAATATACTTTTCCTATAAATCTGGAAATTTTCCCCAATTCTTGTCAAAATTTTCCGAAAGAAATTTGGAAATTATTCCTCCAATATGGAAGTTTTTCACTTTTTTCGGAATTCTTTCCATTTAAATTACATAAATTTACATTTTCTACAAATTTGGAAGTTTTTCCGCATGCTTGGCCATTTTTTCCTATATATTTTTGGAAATTATTCCGCCGAAATGGAAAGTTATTCTGTTCTTTCGGCATTTTTTCCATTTATATAAGGAAATATACTTTTCCTATAAATCTGGAAATTTTCCCCAGTTCTTATCTAAATTTTCCTATCGAATTGTGGAAATTATTCCAACAATATGAAAGTTTTTCACTTTTTTCGGAATTTTTTCCATTCAAATTACAAAATTTACATTTCCTACAAATTTGGAAATTTTTCCGAATGCTTGGCCAATTTTTCCCATATATTTTTGGAAATTATTCCGCCGAAATGGAAAGTTATTCTGTTCGTTCGTCATTTTTTCTATTTATATAAGGAAATATACTTTTCCTATTAATCTGGAAATTTTTCCCAATTCTTGTCTAAATTTCCCTACCGAATTTTAGAAATTATTCCACCAATATGGAAGTTTTTCACTTTTTTTCGGAATTTTTTCCATTCAAATTACAAGATTCACATTTCCTACAAATTTGGAAATTTTTCCGAATGCCTGGCCAATTTTTCCTATATATTTTTGGAAATTATTCCACCGAAATGGAAATTTATTCTTTTTTTTTTCAAAAATTTTTCCATTCAAATTACAAGATTCACATTTCCTACAAAGTCAGAAATTTTTCCGAAAGTCTCGTCAATTTTTCCTATATATTTTCCCTTTAAAATTGGAAATATTCTCCAATTCTTGTCTAAATTTTCCTACAAAACTTGGAAATTATTTCACCGAAATAGAAATTTATTCTTTTTTTGGCATTTTTCCAATTTATATTAGGAAATATATTTTTCCTATAAAATTGGATATTATCCCCAATCCTTGTCTAAATTTTCCTACAAAATTTTGGAAGTTATTTCACCAATATGGAGATTTTTTACTTTTTTTGGAATTTTTATAATTCAAATTGCAGCATTTATATTCCCTACAAATTTTCAAATGTTTCCGAATGCTTCACCAATTTTTCCCATATATTTTTGGGAATTTTCCACCAAAATGGAAATTTATTCTGTTTTCTCGGCATTTTTTCCATTTTTTCCGAAATATATTTTTCCTATAATATTTCAAATTTTCACTATCCTGAATTCCTAGATTTTTTAAATTCAGAATTCAAAATTATTGTGCGGCAAAATTTAAAATATAGATAGCTGATAATTTTCCTTTCAGCAGAACTTGTAACCTCATTTTTAAGGAAAAAAAATCAGTTTCGCTTACTTTTTATACAATTTCCTATGATAATTCACTTTTTAAATTTAGTATCTGTGGTTTATAAATGGCACACATTATTTAAAATTCATATAAAAATATGTGTCACAACTAACATAAAATTCTTCTATTTCTGAAAAATAAGATTAGAAATTTTTTTTAGAATGATGCACAATGATAGTAATTCTATGTATGAAAGAATACAATGCATGCATTTGAAAGACATTGTGGGAATGAAAACAATAAAATAGACAAAACTGAAAGGGTAGAGCTCTTAATCATATCTGATCATACATTTTCCTTGAAAATTTTTTGGGCTTGTTTGCATTTCTAGGTATGTATCATGTACGTATGTATGAATGTGTGTTGTTTGCATTTGTTATGTTTGCCTCTAAAAATACAAAGTTATATGGCAAGAGTAACCACTACAAGAAAATAGAAATATTTAGATAAACTAGAAGATAGAAGTGTATGTATGAAGGGTTTCGGACATTTTTCTTCTAACTAAAGCTGACATTAAATTGCAATGAATAGAGAAAATCTCAAAACATCATAAAATCCGGAAATTTAATGAATTTTTTAAAAGCCTTTTCGATTAATAAAATCATTGATTCAGCTCGGGCTAGACTAGCAATTTTGAGATTTCCGCATACCTCTAATTATTATAATAAAATCTTAAGGACAAATCCATACTTTGTCAAATTCATATTTCTACGAATTTTTTCAAATGATACTTTTTAATAACAAAAAATATATAATTAATATTATGTTTTACTCTTTGAATTTCATTTAAAAATTGATTAAAATCAAAATCTACATAGCACATATAAAAAATATTTATACAGTCGCTTACTATGATTCATAAGAATACAATTATTGTTACTAACAAATTATTTATTAGTTTTGAACTAAAAATGGGTGCTTTGTGAATTCTGAATTCAACAATAAAGCGTATTTAGCTGTATTAATAAAAAATTATATTATGAGCGACAATGGATAATTTTGGATCCTAATCGTAAGATCTCAAATATACCTGTCCATCTATTCGAGTCTAGATGTGCCTGCCAAAGGCCGCTGCGCACAGTGATGAAGGTATACAGTAACAGGTAGCTAAAGTTTAATTTTTCATTGTCCGAGTTTCCGCATGTTTAGATGACTTAGTACTTTAGAGTACAGGCCAATAAAAAAGGGACTAAATGACCAATAAATTAAGGAAAAATTTTGGTAAAAATAAAAAAATAGCGATTTTTAAATGTAAACTCAGAATATATGAATTGAGACTAAAGTTGCATTTTTCTGTAAGGATCACATACACCGTAAAGAAAATTTAAGTAAAGCATATTGGGACTCTATTCTCAGAACTGAAAAGTTTACTTTGATAATAAGATACTTTGTCACCTTTTCGGTGCCCTTACATTTTGAAAAAGACTATAACCATTGGATTAAATCAAGTTTTTTAAGCTAAAGGTGTGGCGTCGCCAGCTTCACGTGAAGTCAGCGTGCAATGCATTTTATTTAAAAAAAAACATAATACCTCAAAATTTGGGACCTAGTGTTCTTTTCAGCCCCTAATGAGCCTTTAATTTTTGTATAATTTTGGGATTCATTGCAACTCTAGTTTCTGAATTTTAAGTGTGGCGGTGCCAGCTTCATGCGTGAAACCAGAGCGCGCATCGTTTGAAACAAAATTAAAAGGACTGTGAGATTGGGCCTATCAGGGATCGCCAGCCCTAAATGAGCTCTTAATTCCTAAAATAATTTTCATCAGATTGAATAAGTAGCTTCGAAGTTACAGGTGTGGCGGTGCTAGCTTCATGTGAAGTAGGCGCACAATACTTTTTTTTATAAAATATTGCAGAGCCTAATATTTAGGACTTACGACCCTTAAAAGTGCTAAATGAGCCCTTAATTATAGGATAGTTTTGATTACAATTTTCAAAAAAGGAGGTGCTAACTCCAGAGACATAGCAATTCCTGGAATTTTCCGCCTCTACAGGCCCGAAGTTTGAAAGTTATCGGACTTTGACTTATTTAATCAAGTGGTTTAAAATATATGATGCTTACGAAAATCCAGTTTCTGATAATTGGCACCAAATTTTGCACGCATATTCTTTGGGCTTCCAAACAGGAGGTAAGAGAACGGTAGGGAGGGGGTAGGGCGGTTGCTGATAGAGGGGGGGGGGAGCGCAGCCGCAGTTTTTGAACAATCGGAAGCTACATTTTGATACCTAACCATTGCAACGCTTACATTAAAGAGGGACAAACTAAATTTACTTTGAATCTTTTAATAGCTTTTATATTTCATTTTTACGTATACAGAGAATTATAAACTTTTAAAATCCCTCGCCCCGCCCCAAGCTGCAGTTTGCTCAGTTAGTTTTCATTATTATTCCCCGTTTCCAATCTCAAAACGAAAAGTGAATTTTTAAAACCGCCCCCCCCCCCCCACCCAGTCGTAAAAAAGGAAGAGTTGGTGACTGGGGCTCCATGAGCGCTTGCTCATGGTCATACATTAAATTCTCCTCCGAAAATTTTTGGAGGAGAATTTAATGGATCCCCAGCCACCAACTGCTCCTTTTTTCCGACTGGGTGGGAGGGGGAAGGGCTGTTTTAAAAATTGACTTTTCGTTTTAAGATTGGAAACGGAGAATAATAATGAAAAATAATTCAGATAACTACAGCTTGGGGCGGGGTGAGGGATTTTAAAAGTTTATCATTCTCTGTGTACGTAAAAATAAAAAATAAAAGCTATTGAAAGATTCAAAGTAAATTTAGTCTTGTCCGTCTTTAATGTAAGCGTTGTAATGTTTATGTATCGTCTGAATGACACTGAAGCCAGCTTATGACAAACTATGTAGAACAACATTATGGTGTAGAGAATAAATTAAGACAAAAACTAATTTTTTCTCATCACTCCTAAAATTGGATCTACTTTCTCTAACATTATTGTTCCACCGCATAGCGAAAATTTACAGTAAAAATTATTTCAGAAAAAATGTTCTAATAATACCAATTTGCAAGCTTATTGAGAATACAATTTATTTAAACAAAATTTTTAAGCATCTATGGTTTAAAACTATTTAATACAAAGATTTTGCCATCGTCAGTCAAAAGTTTATTGAGTGTTTGTAGCATTATTTTTCTATTTAGAAGAGAGTTTTAAACGAGAATTAGGTTGATGATTTTTGCCTGATTTGAGAAACAACTATTTATACGAATACAAATTCGGAGAACCCATTAAAAACTAAGCATAATGTTTCGAAAAAATTACATATACAAATCCTATGAGTATTAGCTTCTGGAAAATTAAAAGTCAATCGCCCATATATGTTACACTTACGCAAAGGTATATCATGGCAAAAACGTGTATTCGATGTGGATTCAAAGAAAAACTTTTAATTTATCCTTAAAAATGTGTATATGAAATGAGTAATTGAAATAATAAATAACATTAAACTTATTTAAGTAAACACGGTAATAAGCGTAGAATAGAGAAAAATTAATATTTTCAGATTTCAGCGCAAAAATGAAGATTATTCTATTATTTTGAATGCGCGATTTTTCCATCTGTCTAAAATGCCATAATAAGAAGAAGATACCTCCTAAACTTATTCACTTCTATTTCCATGTCGACCGCCACACAGTTTTCTATTCTCTCAAAGAGAACGTGTTTTCAATATATTTAATTCCTTCTAATTGTACCGGTAACGAACTTCACAGAGATATTTTTTATTCCTCAGATGTGGTCATATTCTGATTTTATTTAATTCCTTCTGATAAGTTCACAAAATATGTGTAATAAGTGGTTTTAATTTCTTCATGCGGAATGTAAATTCTGAAATTTTAATTATCACCAATTCAACTCTGCCTCTCTAGAGTTACAATTATTTAAATTCACACATTTGCATCGATTTCTTTGTTTCATTTTTAAGACGTTTAAATAAATGATTAAAATATAAATGAATATAAATATGAATATTTTTCGAATTTATAACTTATAAAAAGATTTAATAAAGAGGAAAAATCGCGTATTCTTAGGAATACAAATTCTTAATTTTTCTGAATTCAACGCTTGTTACCGGGAACTCTTGTGCGAGAGTTTTGGCTCGGTTGCGGTGAATGTGGCGCTGTGGTCGGGATTGAGTAGAAACTTTTTTATTAGTATATTACGAGTTCCCTTTAGTGTAAATTTGTCTAATTTTCTCTATTTCTGCTACTGGTTCACCTGTGAATCTCTGGAATCTCATACTGGTATCTCAGTGATAAATCAAAATACTATTTAGTGTCAAATCATTATTCTTGAACCTAAAAAATGGATAAGTCGAATGATTCAAATGGGTAAAAAGTATTGCCATAAACATAAAATGATCCACATGCCCAAGCAGCAGTATACTATTGTAGTTACGGGATGTGAAACTCTCATATAGGAACTAGTGGTAACCAAACTTCGACTTCGGTTTAAGGAGTTTATGGATCCTTCCTAGTGATATTTTATTCATTAAATTTAAGGTCGAAGTTAATTTTCAGATTCTCCCCACTAAAAATACGCGACTTCAAAAGTTAGTATCATGAATGTCGTGGAAATACGTTACGTATCATCACAAATTTGAACACCAATGATGCAAGTGAATTGAGCTTTGAGTGATCAAGAATTTCACTCCGTGTTAATTATATTCACGGAATAGAACTTTGTACATATAATCGTCAGTGTTCTGCGACCTGATAACTTCATAAAATGCACGATTTTATTTTTAATTCGAGATTAATTAACTTGAGGAAACTAACCTGGATCCCAAGGGAGATGGAGGGAGGGGGAGGGATTAGGTTTGCTCTAGATGTCACAATGCTGTATTATACATATATATCTTATTTCAGTGACAATATTCTCTGATTTTCTCAATGTCTGATATTTTTTCAGCAGTGAAACTCCGAAATCGCACTATTTCCCCAGTAAAAAAGCTGGATATCGTTTCAAACAATGTCAGTTTCACTGGTTCAGCGATTTCGAGAGGAAATGTAAACTAGTATTATGTTGGAGATTGTACATATTTTTGTCGTAGTGAAGTCTTTTTCCGGGTATGAATAACAAGCACTATCTGATACCATTCCAAATGAAACCCATACTGTTCTTATGAAAAAATGAAAATTACATAATATAATGATAGAATTTAGTAGAAAATGGCGAATACTGAACACCAATCCAAAAGTATCAAATAATAACCTGACGAATCTCTAAAGAAACTTTCAATGCTCTTTTAAATTAAACCAGTAAAATTTTCAATGGATTGATCAGTATTTTGAACATTCATACAATTGAGGCACCTAGAGCAAGAGTAGAACAAATATCATTGTCCAGGAAAAGTGCGATCGAAAAATAGTTGGAGCAAGAAAAAGAGTTTCGGACAAGTTTTCGGAAAAGAGCGACAACGGAGTCGCTTTTTTCCTCGAACTTTATTATGTTCGTCTCTACCACGGAGGAAAACTTGTCTTTTTCTTGCTCCAACTATTTCGATAATATTATGATTTCTATCTATTCGCGAAGGGTTCTCATTAAGTTCTTCACCTTTCGCAGGATATTTTGGGTGGGTTGTAATACGTGTACAGAGTCGATGAGTTTATAGTTATTTCATGTATCAGTTTGATAAGTTCTAGGTCTTATAAGTTTATGTTTCAATTAATGCAAATGTTTCTCTAAACTTGCTTATGAATTGTTTATTACTGATGCAATTTTAGAAACTTCACAAAATATTTTAAAAGCTGGAAAAACGTCTACGACCCTTTTCCCTCAGTTTGTAAATTTTTTTCACAAATGATTTAATAATTAACCAGAAAAATTCTTGTTTAAGCCAGGCTTTACGATTTCTTATCATAATATGCTTACATAAAAGAATTGTTTATTACTTTAAGAATTTCGACAGGAAAATATTGGAAAAAAAATTTCAGAGTAAAATTGTTTTTTGTCTATAGCGTTATAGGCTTCAATAAAAAAACTAAATTTGTTATTGTAAGAATATCGATAGCAAAATTTAAAAAACAAAATTTTCGCGAAAAATTGTTTTTAAAATTCTTATCAAATAGGGTATTAGATTTGTATAAAATTTGACCGCCCCCCCCCCCCCTTCCGTTTTTGTCAAATGTCCACGTTTTGAGACCACTTGATTCCGAAAAACCGGTTTTTACGAATTTGTTTTTCTTTCTGTGCGTGCGTCTGTAGATTTTTAGTTTGTTAGCACGATAACTTTCGAAAGAATTGACGGATTCGATTGGCCTTCGGTATACTCTTTAAGTTTCCTAAAATAAATGTCAAGTCTATTAACCAGCCATTTTGGATAAAAATTCAAAAAGTGAGCGTAAAACGGGAAAAACATGTCTGTAAAATTATTTCTTAAACATTGCAAAGCCGTAATTGATATGACTAATCAATTTGAATTACCATACATAACAATGTTGATTCTTACTGAAATCACGGGTGAAGCGCAAAATCATATTCAAGACAAAAGTGATTTAAGATCATGCGATATTTTTAAAACACTTGAACGAATTTATTCACAAGAAGAAAATGTTAGCCAATTTTTGCAAACATTAGCGAATATTAAACGAAGTCCTGATGAGACTATTCAAGAATATGGAGCGCGAGTAATTCAATTTTTAAACAAGCTAGTAAGTCAAGTTTTACAAAACACTCCTGGGGAAGAAGGGGTTGGCAGGAGTGAAGCACATAAAGAAACAATTACTGGCAATTTTTTGCGAGGATTGGAAATGGATCTGTATATAAATATTCCCGACAAAGGAATTAATTCTTTAGATGATGCGATTGCAATTGCAATAAAAGCTGAACAAAAAAATAAGAGTTGGGGAAGGGTGCATGGGTCTGTTGGGTCTGATGCTGTCCCTTCTGCCTCGTCACGATCAGATTTCAAAAAGAAATCAAGCCAGAATTCATATAGACGTGTAGCTCATATGCAAGGAGAGGAAAATTATAAATCTAAGCGTAACTTAGATTCCGTACAGTGCTATAAATATCAGGAATTCGGATACTATCAGCGGAACTGTCCCAAAAGGGAGAAAGAACATAATGTAAAGGATAGAGAGAGCAGAACATGTTTATATTGCGAGAGAGTAGGGCATGAAAATAAACATTGTAAATTAAGAAAAAGGCACGAACTCGAGAAATCTCGAGCTAAGCAGGGAAAGTTGCGACCCTAAATCAATAAGTACCCCTAAAAGAGTGATTTTAAATCTTCATTCATCAGAAGAACCAGTTCCAGTAGCCAATTTTGAAAATTTGTCTATTAAAAATGGTGCAATTCAAGCTTTGGTTGATACGGGTTCAAGTGTTAAATTGATTAAAGAAAATACTTTAGGCCCACGGATAAGCGTAAATTCTAAAATAATTTACAATCTCGTAGGCATAGGGCCGCACATGATTCCAGCAGAGGGAGAAGTAAAAATATATTCGAAAGAATTTATCACCCTTTTTCAAGTGGTATCTAAAGATTTTCCTATTCAACAAGATGGGCTCTTAGGCGTTTCGTTTTTAAAGCAACATGGGGCAATTTTAAATTTTGTTGACGATTATATACATGTGGGAGACGAAGGTCTTCCATTTATTACGCACACAAATATAAAGGTACCAGCTCGCACAAAAAAGTTATCAACACTGCCCATAAAGGCCACCAATTTAAGGGAGGGTTATATTAAGAAAATTCAATGTGGACCGGACGTATTTGCTGGCGAGGTTTTGGTATCAAATATCAGTAATTCAGTAAAATTTTTTATAATAAATGCGTCAGATAAGGATGCAGATTTAACAATACCACTTCTCGAGCTAAAGAAGTGTGAAGTACATTCTCCTTTAATTCAAGATTCACGGTCGTCTGATAATTCTCAAGATAAAGGGAAAATTAAAGCAGTTAGGTTCGCGAGACTTACAGAAAATCTTGATTTCCGTGATTTAAATGATGAAGAAAAAAGTAGGCTATTATAAATATTCAATGAATTTCTTTGTCAATTTTTTCTACCTGGGGACAAGTTAGGAATGAATAGTACAGTGAGCCCAAAATATATACAAGTGAACTGCCGGTTAATATACGAGGGTGGATTGATAAGTTTCCGGCCTGACCAAGAAAAACAACGTTTTTAAGAATTTTTTTTTTTTATTTCTCAACATAATCTCCTCCAAGG
>NC_046659.1:2442044-2465402 GCF_010883055.1 Belonocnema kinseyi
AAGCTATCTAAGGATGGTACTATAGAACGCCACCTCAAGGTAGGCCTAGTGGCGCCATCTCTTGGTCAGGCCGGAAACTTATCAATCCACCCTCGTAAAGCAATATCGAAGTCTCCCTGTTCATAAAGAGGTAATTCGATGCGAAACTCAAAGATTATTACAGGATGAAATAGTTCAACCATCAAGTTCACCTTACAATTCTCCCATATTAGTTGTGCCTAAGCCACCAGATGCACAAGGTAATAAGCGATGGCGGAGGGTCATCGATTATCGTGCCCTAAATGAGCGAACTGTTCAAGATGCTTATCCTTTGCCGAATATTACGGATATATTAGATCAGCTAGATGGAGCTCAATACTTTTCTGTTCTAGACTTGGCAATGGGATTTTATCTAATCCCAATGGACCCAGAGTCCAAGGCCAAAACTGCTTTTTCTACTCCTTATGGCCATTATGAGTACAGTAGAATGCCATTCGGGCTTAAGAATCCACCCGCCACGTTTCAGCGGATGATGGATCAAGTGTTGACAGGTCTCCAGGGTATCGAGCTCTTCGTTTATATGAACGACATAGTCCTTTATGCTTCGTCCTTAGCTGAACATTCTCGAAAGTTAAGGGTCCTATTAGAGCGATTAAAATCGGCAGGGTTAGCTTTGCAACCAGAAAAATGTCACTTTATTCGCCATGAAATTGCCTATTTAGGACACATTATTACTCCTGATGGTGTCAAGCCAAATCCTAAAAAAGTAGAAGCTGTCCAAAGGTTCCCGCTACCTAAAACAAAGAAAAATATCAAACAGTTTTTAGGTTTGATAGGATATTATCGAAAGTTTATACCTGACTTTGCAAAGTAAGCAAAACCATTAACTGCTGTGTTAAAGGATAAGGTTCCTTTTAGTTGAGGTCCTGCTCAACAAGAGGCCTTCGAAGTCCTTCGTGATAAGATTGGTTCAGACCCTATTTTACAATATCCTGATTTTTCAAGGCCGTTTGTACTCACAACAGATGCTTCTAATTATGCTGTAGGCGTAGTCCTTAGTCAAGGTCCTATAGGACAAGATTTGCCTACAGCATATGCATCTCGCACTCTCCATGAACCCGAATTGAATTTCTCAACTACTGAAAAGGAGCTTTTGGCAATAGTTTTCAACGTCAAACATTTCCGACCATATCTGAATGGCCGTCAATTCACATTGATGACAGATCATCGTCTTTTGGACTGGCTGCATAGTCTAAAGGACCCAGTTACCCGGTTGGTTCGATGGCGAATATTATTGAGCGAGTATGTTTATTTGATTGTATACAAGCCTAGTAAAAAGAATGTCAATGCCGACGCGTTATCTCGAAACCCTTGCGCCAAATTTAGCGGTATTTTATCTACTGAGTTGGAGTTGGCTGGTGCGTCCAGGGTAGTGCACGACCATGGGCGTTCTGGTGTGTCTCCGGCTCGGGAAGCTAAAGCCGTCGGTCCTGAAAGACTAAGGAGACATGTGTTTTTCAACGAAGGGATCCCACAGGCTCAAAGTGAAGAAAATCTGTATGTGGTATTTATAGATTGTTCAAATTATGAAACAAGTGATGAATATGACCTCGAATCTGAGTACGACTCCCACACGTTAAGCAAGTGGGGATCTCTGATTCACAATTCAGGTACGATGCCTCCGTTAAGCGAGCGGGCAATCCTGAAATTGGGTACGATTCCTGCATTAAGCGAGCGGGAACTACCAAACAAGGGTACCATGTCTGTGTTAGGCGAACGGACAATTCCTGAGGTGTTTGAGGCCTGTGTTGAAAAGCAATGTGAGAGCCTGGATCATTCACGTCAAGGTACGACAGTTGAAGCAGCGCCTGAGGGCATTGGGCATAATAGCACCAGCACGATTTTGGCAATTACAGATGTTTTTGTAATCAATAGTAAGGAGAAGCTTACTATGGGAAATGGTCATGTAGTTCATTTCATTTCAGCAGATGGAATTCTGGAATCAGAAACAAGCAAAGAGTTAATAGAGAATAACTTAGTAGACATTCAAAGTTTGAAAAGTGAAAACCTCAATGTAGGAGAGGTAGCCGTATTTTCTCGAAACAATCGTTATATATTTCATGTCATTGTGAAAGCCCTAATCAAAGATAAGGCTCATCTTAATATTGTTTCTAGAGCTTCGCTGGCTCTTCAGAAAGCAATGGAACCACTTGAAGTTCAGACAGTTAAAGTTTCCAAAACGGGAAATAATTTAAGTGAAATATCTTGGTCATCAATGGAAAAAAGTTACGACAACATTTTCTAGGAACTGGCTTGGTAATAAAAGTCTGCTCAGGAGAAATCAGATTTCCTTCTCCTGAAGAAAGGCATAAAATATTACAAGAAGCCCATGGGTCCACAATCGGAGGTCATAAAGGGGTCTCAAAAACTTATTGGCGAATTAAACCCAACTATTATTGGGCAGGCATGAAAAATGATATTCAGAAGTTTGTATAATTTTGTAAAAATTGTCAGCATAATAAATTAATCAGAACTCGAACTAGGCAACTTATGATCATCACGGATACGTCCAAAGAACCGTTCGATAAAATGCAAATAGATATGGTAGGACCTCTTCCCACAACCCCGCGAGGTCACAACCATATTTTAACAATTCAGTGCAATTTCTCGAAATATGCTGATGCAATTGCACTTGCAAAAACTGATTCTGTTACTATTGCGCATGCAATTGCGGAACAATTTATTTCTCGATATGGTTGCCCGAAAGTAATTCATACCGATTAAAGCAAAAACTTTACTAGCAAAGTTATACGAACTTTTTGTAAAATATTCAATATTGAGAAGATCTAATCCACGGCTTATCATCCGCGATCATTGGGCTCTTTAAAAAGAAGCCATCAGATCCTTGTAGAGTACAGGTTTTACGCCATATTCCTTATTATTTGGCAGGGAGGCCAATATTCCAACAAGTTTTTCTATAGATCTATCCGAGATTACATATGCAAAGTACCTCCAAGATTTATTTCATAAATTAGATGATTCGCAAAGGTTGGCACACGAACGAATAGAAATAGCTAAAAGAAAATAAAAATTATACTATCATCGCACAGCGAATCCTCAAAATGTTTGTGTAGGAAACAAGGTAGCTCTAAAAGCGGAAAACAGAAATGATAAGAAATTTGATCCTTTCTTTGAAGGACAATATGTAATAGAAAAAATGATTGGAGACAGATGCTCAGAAAAGGTATGAAAAAACTAATAGGGTCAAAGTCGTTAATTTAGATAAGCTACATTAGTTGCTAATCCTGTACAGGAAAAAAAAGTAAAAATGCGTTATAAAAAAATAATCTAATGTAAATAATTGTTGAAGCCTTTCTATTAAAATAGTTTTTTAAAAAAGGGAGATAAACTTTAGAACTAGAACAAATATATAAGAAAAATGTTAAATAATAAATATTGAAAAAAAACCCTTGTAAAAATATGAATAAATAAAATAGCTTCTAGGTTAATAACAAGAGATAGGACACTTTTGTGTTTCTTTACGAACAACCAAAATTTTTATGTTAAAATTAGCACAATAATTTTTTTAAAAAATGTGTTTATTTGCTAATATCAGAAGAGTTATAAAAATATAAAAGAATTAAAATTGCTCACCTTTAATTCATATGCGTAAACCAGAAAACGGGGGAACAATCTGAAAATAAAAAAGAAATGGGATTAAAAGACACAAAAGCAAATTCTTATTGAAAATTATTCTAAAATTTTAGCAAATGAAAAAATTTTTTACTTATCTGAAATATTTTGAGGGTGCTGAACTACATTCGGTCTTCAATTAAAATTTGAAGAAAGTCTGGAAAATGTATAAAATGAAAATCCGTAAATTTAAATTTCACGCCATTCTCTTTGTAGAGGGCAGACCAAAATAATACCATATGCGAAAGGTAGTACCAACATAAGTTATATCATTAATTTTTAATGAGAGGGAATAACTTATTTTCTTTCCTGCAATACAAAAATAATAATAACTAACATAATAAATTTATAATAAACGAATAAATAAGAAAATGAAATATTTAAGTCCCGAATATCACTTGAAACCTTTCACAAACTTAAAAGAAATAAAATAAACAATGTAAAATTTCCTAATTTGTATGTGCAATGAAATATTTCAAGGGTTTTGAAATTTCCTATAGATATAATATTAAGGCGTAGATAATCTGATTAAAGGCAAAGAAACAAATTTCAAGTAGTGGTTAGCTAAAAAAAAAAGAAGAAAAGTTAAATTTCTCTCGTTTCTTCTCGTTTATGGGAAAAATGAAATATTAAAGTATCAAAAAATAACTCCACAAGATAGTGTTCCTGTAACCTCATATCTAGATTTTATCTGTACCGACAGGGCTGTTCTCCCGAACTCAACTTTAAAAAGTATTAAGTGTTTTAAAAGCCTAGCCACAAGATGGCAATAGTAGTGGTATGCATTGCAGCGTTGAACACCTTTTTTTATATTCTATTTGTCTTTTATTTAAGAATCCAACGATGAGAATTCCTAAAGGGAAAATATATCTATTTATGTTCTTTTGGATTAGCTAATATTGTAAAGAAAGGAGAAAAAAGAGCCATTATAAGCACCAGCGATATATAAATATTGTTGTTTTTGTATCAAGCTTTATAAATATATATATAAACGATAAAAAATCAATTTTTCTATTATAACTTACCTTCTTTTTTACGAAATCCCATATATATGAAACATTACATTCTGAAGTATACATTTGCTCCAAACTGCGTGCTTTCTCCAAAAACCCATTCTTTTTGTGTTTCTCACACAAATGTAAACACTTCATGACTTTTAAAAGTTATGTTATTCTGTATGAAATTAACGATTCATGTCGATACAATAAGAACTTATTCTTTTCTGCTTCCTTTAGTAATAAAAATCTGGGTAAATTCATAAGCTGTCAAGGCAAGTCTTTACACACACACAGGAGCGTATCACTAATATTGATAAAGGGTATCTCATTCAAACACCTTTTTTTAGAAGGGGGAAGGTGTGACGGAATGGCCGGTCTGTAAACTAAAAGATTCACACCAGCGGGCTCTGGGGAGCGTGGCAAGAAAATCCATATTTAATTTGAATCTTAAAATGAAGGATCAGAAGTTGAAATACAAAATTTAGAATAACTTTCGAATTCAAAAATCAGAAGTAGGATACAGGTTTAAAAAACTTCTTACTGCAGAGCCTAAACCAAATGCAAGATGCCCATTACATAAAATAACTATACATAATGCGATATTCTCTCTCTATCCTGAAATGAAAATAAGTTAGCCTAAACTTCTACGCAGTGCATTTCACTACGCTGTACATTTCACTACGCAGTACATTTAACTACGCAGCACATAAAAAAATTGCGTCGTCACGCCAAAGTGTTTATTTACTTAGTGAGTCATAGGTCTAAATTTAGTATCTTTAATGAGTATGCGGAGCCAGTTAGGCCGGATTTAAACTGGACTTTGGACTTGTTTACACTTTTTCGTGTTTACAAACGGCAATCATCGAGTGACTCATTTTATGACTCATATCCTGTAGGCGGAGCGAAGTGACCTACTTTCTTATTGGTTAGTTTATAGGAAAATTCCATGACTTCAGCAATGTGATTGGTTCTTGGGCGCAGAGAGGGAATAAATCTCCTGCCATTATGTAGATTATAAAAAAGCGTGCACAGCTAAAAAAGGGCAGAGTTGTTTGTCTCTTAATTCGATAGTACGACTTTGAATCTGTTACTTTTAACTTAGCTAATTCTGTGATTGTTTTGAAATAAATCTAGTGATTCAGTGAACATAAATATTGTTGTCATTATTTCAAATGTAACCTAGTTTTGTGGTAATGGTTTCCACCATTCGATGGCAGTATTCCGAACTCCCTTTTAAATATCAAGCAACCGGCTACAACGGAATGGTACTTCGACTGCAGATCCTGGGACGTAACAAAGAGAAGCAGATTAAAATGACCAAGAATTCTCATAAACGCCACCAAACGTCTATTTCTAAAACTATTTTAACCGAATTCACAGGCGGGATTCTTTTTCGGAATTACGTGTACATCATCCATAAATTTAGTGATTTTTTCGGAAAAATGAATTTTAGTAAAGATATTTTACCTGATGCGGCAAGGGTCTAGTTAGTCCACATGTCACGAGAGCAGCGCTATCGTCGATTTTGTGGCTTTGGTGTTTTCCGGTACTTCTCGGCCTAATGGTATGTTTACACGCCTGTCAACTGGCTGTAGGCCAGCAGAAAAATCATAAGAGTGAGAGAGATAGAGGGTACTTTTCTTTTAATTTTCCGCTCTCTGTCTCTTTTACTCTTATGACTTTCCTGCTGGATGTTGTAACGGTGTGAACCGTTTTGGGAACTAAATATCCAGCGCACAGGGATCCTTTGACTAAATACTCTCTGAACAAGAAGGAATGTTGAAAACATATAAGAACTGAGCATATGTTTAAATTAGTTAACCTTAATTATGAATATTAATTCAAAAATAGAATAATTGCGGAAAGAAAAAATTAATTGTAAGCAATATGTAGAACTTTATTTTCATTTCGTATCCGCTGTATAGCTAAGCGATTTCACATTTCAAGGTGAATTCAAGGTTATAAGTATGAGTCACTGAGCTATTTTTAGTATAATTAATGGGATCTGGCGCCAGGCAGACGCTACAAAAGGACTAACTTTGGACTTTCGGACAGGAAACTGTCACTCAAACTTAATAGGCGTGCATCCGGCTGGACGTGGACTTTGGACCCTTGACCTATCCCGTCACTCAACTTAATTGCTTACTTCCGGTGGGAGGAGCTAGTCGACCTCGCTCACTATAGGCTTTTCGGCCATAAAATCATGCGACCTTAGAAATGCGATTGGTTCAGCGTTAAAAAGTAGGGATAAGTACCTCCCAAAATGATGCTTTTAAAAATAGCCGCGGAGCACGAAAACGTCAGAATTTTTGTATTTCGGCACGCTCTTTCAAACGTTAAACCTGCGACCCTTGTCTCTCGAATATTTTAGTGCTAAGACTACTTATGCGCAATTGATCTCAATAATTAATAATTAATTTATACAATTTTACTCAAAAATTCAACGCACTAAATATTTGGAAAAATGTCTAATTCGGATCCAGAGTTATTCGATCTCATTGAAGCGTTTTCCGATAATCAATCTGAGCCGTTTCAAATTTGCTGAGTCTATCACGAACTCCACTATATTATAATTATCGTTTATACCCGTGACGGTATCGGAAAATACATTGTTCATCAAGAATTAGTAATTGATGATTTGTGAATTAAATAAAACGTTTATATTTATCTAACAACAGTGTGTTCAGTGATTTCAGTTTTAAACCTGACCTATTCTCGCGGTTGGTGGTGTCAACCACTCAGTGACAGGTTACGAATCCTCAAACTCAACGCATCAGCGCGCATCTGTATAAGACAATTAGCGATTGCAGCGCCTGGATGTAACAAAATTGGTGACAGCGGTGTTGGATATACCTGTGCTGTGAAAAGTAGGTCACATGTTTAAGTTCAAAGACGTTTATGAACAATAAAAAAAAACAATAATAATAATAAATTTTTTTCATTCTGCTTTCTAAAGACAAAAGTGAAGTGAAAAAGTGATACTCCTTATGAACAAATTTTAATATTAACATTTTTGCTTGTGCAATAAATTTATTTTACTTTTGTGATCATGTCTGATCCTAATCCGCTTCTGATGACAATGGTCGAACTCCTCAACGATTACGATTTTGAACCTCTTCGTTTGTGCCGCATCTACGACGACGGTGAAGGTTGGATTTGCATCGAAGTCTAGCTTAGAGAAGGATACTACAAATTTTGTGTCGCAGCAGACTTCGTACCCGAAAGTTTCCAGCAACTGCAGCAATTTTCAACTTAAATTAATTTGAAACAAAGATTATAATTGAGTGCCGGATGCAAATTTTGAAAACTTGAAACCCGATTTTCTTCATTTTCTGTGGCCAACCTAGGGTGGACTTACATTAATTCTTGGCCCACGAGTACATGCGAAGTGTCAAAAGGAAATTCGGGATACTCGACCGAACAAGTCCTATAAATAACCAAGGGTGGATTGAGTAGCTTTTGGCTCATCGGCGCGTGTAACATCTTGTAAAAGATTCCGAGACTTTCTTGTGTAAAGTCGCAATCTCTTACCAGGGTTTTGGGTGGTTTTACTCCCGGTAGCAGAGGGTATTAAAGATAGTACCGAAATTTTTAACGGTTGAATAGAGCCACCAGCTATTCCTCTAACAATCGTAGGCACAATAATAATAAATACCAAAAATCAACCTGCATACTAATGGATGCTGATTCCTGTACGACCGGTTCATGAAGAGTAGGGCTCCGAGGGACCTCCTGAACGCGTGAAAATCGAAGATTCTGCAGTTTTCATCGGGACACCAGGAACCTCAAGACTCATCAACAGAAAATTGGACTGAAAAATATTCACCTAGTTTCAATGACATACTCTCTCTCTCCCTCTCTCTCATAATTCTAGTGTTATAGTGCGAAACTAACTATTTACGAGAGAAGTGTATGCGTATAAAGCGTAATTGGATTAACACAAGTAAGTCTTAGCCTCTAACAATTTTTCTTGAAACGAGCAACTTGCGTAGTCGAAAAAGAATCGGGGGTAACGAACCCTTGGTTCCCGAAACAAATAAACCCAGTCCCGCAAAGAAAAGACGGAATACCGCGCGACGACCTCTCGATCTGAGTGCGATGGCAAATAATTTGACAGTTGCGATCACTGGAGAAGGCGAGGTTATTGCACCTTTAAATTCCGAGTTTGGAAGCGCGCCAGCTTTCATACATAAAGAAACTACCATTTCTGCCCCACTGTCGATATATGGGTCCTCAACCCTCTCAACAGGAACTCTAGATATCAAAAAAATTTCAAAACTTGTCCGCGAAATAATACCAGTATTCGACGGTAAAAACATCTCAGTGAAAATGTTCAATGAGCACTGCCGAGCTGCTATCTCGATAATTGCCCCGTCCGAAATTCCATATTTAACTTTGTTGATTAAAACCAAAATTACAGGTGAAGCTAGAATACATCTTCAAGATAGATTAGGGGCTTCTCTTAATGAAATTCTCCTAACTTTGATACAGATTTACTCTCAGAAACAGAACGTCAGTCAACTAATGCAAGATCTAGCAAATGTAATAAGAAAACCGGGCGAAACCATACCCGAGCATGGAGCACGTGTTAGCCTCACACTTAATAAATTAATATCTCAAGTGTTAGAAAACACGCCGCGTGAAGAAGGGATAGGCATGTGTAAAGCTTATAGAACCACAGGCATGAGGAATTTCTTACGCGGATTAGACTATAAAATATACATCCAAATTAAAAATAAAGAAATAAACACACTAGACCAAGCCATCGCTTTCGCGAACGAGGAAGATCTCCAAGTAAATAGCTGGAATAGATTACGCGAACAGTTGAAGGACCCGAGTATAAATTTCAACATTTACTTAGCTTCAGATCACAATGTTAAGACTAAGTTTAACCCCAACAAACGCATTGCGCATATACGTACAGGAGGTGGATCTGAGGCAAAGAGTAGCTGGAAGAGTGAATTCAAGTGATATAACTGTAATGAAATAGGGCATATTAAAAGAATTTCTCAAAACCTTTGCCAAATAAAGATAACTCTCCTTGCGACTATTGTCTCATGAATAACCACTGTTATGCGAACTGCGATTTAAGAAAAAAACACGAGGCCGAACGCGAACGAAAAAGAAATATGTTTCGCAAGGAACCACCGAAATCTGAACAAAAGTCTGACGGTCAAACAAATAATACTACCTTAAGTCAAAGAGTTGTCCTCAGAATAAGAGGGACGAAGGAGGCGGGTCCAGCTCCGACAGTAGAAATAAGGCAGCCATCTTTTATTTCAGGGAAGTGTCTCTTTATGATTGACCCTGGGGCTAGTGTCAACTTAATTAAAGAAAATGTTATCCATTCCTGGGTTCGTGTAAATACAGGTAGAGTCTTCAATCTAGTAGGAATCGGATCAAACATGATCCGTACTCTTGGCGAAATCACACTGATGATTAGGGGTCTCGAAACTCCCTTTCATATTATTCCTCAGTCTTTCCCGATATCACAAGAAGGAATAATTGGAATAAGCTTCCTTATGCAGCATCAAGCTGTCATTAATTTCGTTGAAGACAAACTTTGGATGGGCGAAGATCGATTTCCTATTATTTCTCATAAAACCATCCAAATACCTGCAAGAACAAAAATGCTTATAAGTCTACCCGTAAAGGATACAATGCTTAAAGAAATATATGTCAAAAGAATCTCTTGTGGACCTGGCATTTTTGCGGGCGAAACTTTAGTTCGCAATGAGAATGCAATCGCCACAATATATATATATTGTCAACTCAACTCTTCATAAAATAAAGTTAACATTAGCACCTGTGACTATCGAAGAATGCGAAATTATTCCCCCTTTAGATCGTTCACTCGAAAAAATCGACTTCAGTGAAGAACAAAAGAGGTTAGCTGTGACAGTTTCGAAATTATTGAAGGCTATAGATTTGACAGGATTAACGGATGAGGAACAAATTAGTCTTCTTCCTATACTTACTAAATTATCTCCTCAATTTTTCTTAGAAGACGATCAGTTGGGTGCCACAAATGTGCTGAGCCACAAAATAAATACCACCGACGATAGGCCCATTAATACAAAACAATATCATTATCCCCCAATTCACAGAGATGAAATCCACGAACAAACTGACAAATTAATTGCTTCGGGTATCGTTCAACCTTCTACTTCTCCATACAACTCCCCTTTATCGATAGACCCTAAGAAGACTGGCTCGGAAGGTAAAAAGAGATGGAGGATGGTTATCGATTACCACTCCCTAAACGAGAAAACTGTGAGATATGCTTACCCCCTTCCAAACATAACGGATATATTGGATCAACTTGGAGGAGCTAAGTATTTTTCAAAACTAGATTTAGCTTCCGGATTTCATCAGATCCGTCTAGATCCAAACTTTTAATCAAAAACAGCCTTCTCAATTCCCTATGCGCACCTTGAGTTCACTCGGATGCCCTTTGGCCTTAAGAATGCTCCAGCTACCTTTCAAAGAGTCATCGATTGTGTACTCACAGGTATTCAAGGCATAGAACTGTGTGTCTACATGCACGACATAGTCGTCTATGTAGCCTCACTCGAAGAACATTCTCGAAAATTAACATCTCTCCTTGGTCGATTAAAATCAGCTGGGCTGGCGCTACAACCGGAGAAATTCCATTTCCTTAAACGAGAAATCGCTTATTTGGGACATTTGATAACTCAGGATGGAGTGAGACCAGATCCCAGGAAGACGGACTCTGTGAAAAAGTTTCCTGTTCCTAAAGGGAAGAAAAATCTGAAACAATTTCTAGGATTAGTCGGTTATTATAGGCGGTTTATCCCGAACTTTGCAAAAACGGCTAAACCTCTCACCTTACTTCTTAAAGATGACGCCGAATTCATTTGGAGCCCTGAAACTCAGGAAGCTTTTGAAGTCATGCCAAAAATACATTTGTTCAATTATACATTTGTTCAATTATTGTTATTTTTAATTCAAACAATAATTTTTAGAAACTTTAAACATTAAAAAAGTTTTTTCCTCGGTAAAAATATTTTATTATTCTATTAATAAAATTTTTTTAACTAAATATTTTTTAATTGTTCAAATCAGGGAGTTGTCTAGCCCGGATATTGTATAATTCGGAAATTTTCTGTCGGCAATTCTTAAATTCGGTAAGATTGTAAATTGTTGAGAATTTTCCAATTCGGGACTTATATTTCGACAATGCATTGTCGAAATATAAAAGTCCCAAATTAGAAAATTAAAAATAAAATTCCCACATCACTGTAAAAATTCCGAAATTATAACATTGCAATATTATAATTTCGGAATTTTTACAGTGATGTGGGAATTTTTGTTTTTCGGAAAAAGCGACTAAAAAATCCCGAAAAATAAAATTCCTGACACTGTACAATTCGTACATTGAAAAATAACCAATAATAAAATTCCCGAAATTATAAAAGTTCCGAAATATAAAAGTCGAATTGGAAAATTCACGAAAAATAAAATCAATAAACTTCCAGACAATAAGACATTACCGAATTTTAAGAATCCCATATTTTCATACCTCCTCTTAAAAGTATGTAATTTTTCAAAATTAAAAGTCAACATTTGAAAATTCTTAAGGAGCTCCAAATCTTGTTCTTTTCTTTGTAACATTCAAAACCCTCCAGCTTATTTGATTTTTTTCTAATTTAATGCTTATTTAACTGTTCTTTGAGAAGTTTAAATTTGTCACTCTGAATTTGTGACAATTCATTTTCAAATTGTTCACTATTGAATATTGTTTTTATTTTATTTCCAAACCAAATAGATTAAAAATGGAATATTTTATACTGAAATAATACTTCAAGAAGATTTTGAAATTGAATAAAGGCGTTCATTTAAGACGCCATTAATTCGAACTTTACACTTGTGTCACTACTAAGGCTTTGCATTTAAATTAGTTCAAATTTTAACATTAAAATTTGTAAATTATATCATTTTGAACAGATCTAGAATCACCTTGTAAAATCAATCACTGTTTAATTTTTAATACTCTAAATGCAGTTCAATTTTCAATATTTACTTTCATTTTCTGATTTCTCCCGGTCGCGAGTCTAGCTTAATATTTAAAACAACTTTCATTTTTTTGAAATTGTAATTTTTCGGTTGTAACTTACGGGACAATAATTTTATTCTTTGAAAGATTTTCTACAGATCTTGTTGATAATTTCTACATTCTCATAAAAAATGAGAAGGTATTAGTTTTTTATGAAAAATAACTTTTTCTTATTTCATCAAATGTCGACGTTTTGAGGCCCCGTGAGTCAGAAAAACAAGTTTTTACGTCAGGGTCTGTTTGTCTGTCCGGCGTCGTCGTTGTTGTTGTCTGTATACCAGGTAATTTTCGAAAGAATGGTCCGATTGGATTGGGCTTTGACACACTGTTCGAGGGACCAAAAAGAAAGATCGAGTTCGTTAAACCGCCATTTTTGATAAAACTCCAAAAAGTTGAAGCTTTTTCAAAATTTTTAATACCACTTTTTGCAAAATTTGAAAATTTTATCGACAGCTATTTATGGTAAAAAAATATGAACAATTTATCCTGACAACTTTTTTGATAAAATCAAACTTACCAAAGTCAAAGGATTTTCAAAATCCAAAAAACCAAACGAAAATGGACATATGAAGCAAAAAAAGCTTGATATGGAAAAAAGTCAAGAGGCGAAAAACGCTATTTTTTCAAGGCCCCATGATTATTTTATCACATTCTCATCCATAATGAGAAGAGTTTTTTGCGGAAAATGATTTTCGCGAATTTCATTAAATTTCGACGTTTTGAGGCTCCTTGAGTCAAAAAAACAAGTTTTCACATCGGTATTTGTCTGTCTCTCTGGCGTCTACGTCGTCGTTATTGTGGTTGTGGTTGTCTGTATATCGGATAACTTTTGAAAGAATAGTCGGATTGGATTGTGGTTTGACACACAGATTTTTTTATTTTAATAATTGTATGTAAAAATTGTACTATTTTTATTTTTATAACAAATATTTTTCTTCAATTAAATATTTGCAATAAAAGTGTTTCGAAGAGATTTTTTAAAAATCTTTCGGGGAATAAAATTAGTATTTATAGGTCGACAAAGTTTTGTTTTCTTTACCAAATTTGGCTTGCGTCTAAATTTTCCCACTTGTTTTTACTATAGTACAATTTACGTTTGCATCTCGAGCGAAGAAATCCATTCTATTGTTTGACAAATATTCTTTGTAAATCAATATTTTTGACAGAAAATTACTCTGAGTGACAGAACGAAATCGGAAACAATAAGAGTTAATTTATTCAGGAACAAGCTTTTTGAACAAAAATGACCTTGAGTGAACCTTTAATATATATTTGTTAATTTTTACAAAAATCAGGCGTTATTTTCTTACAAAAAAAAATAATTTGTGGTGGGGGGGGGCAAATTATCAAAAAATAAATAAAACTTGAAGTTGTATGATTTTAATTTGTAACTAAATAATTTGATAGGTTCCAATCTAAAATTATCGAACACTTTCCATTCAAAAATTCAGATGAAATATTTAAATAGCTTTAAATTTGAAATTATTCAATATATTCTGAAGACTATAAATTTAAAATGTCTAAATTATTAAGGCTATAAATATTTTTGAAATTTCTGTTGTGGAGACTAAATAGCACTTATTCTTTTATTAAGAAATCACAACTAAAATTGTTAAAAAAAAGTTTTTAAAAGAGTTTTAAAAACCTTAAAAAAGGTCAGAGGTTTTAATAGTTCAATATATGTGATAGAATCTCTTTAAATATGAAATTAGTCTATAATTTTTCACGTTTGAGCTACAATTATTCCATTTTAGAGTTATAAATTACAGTCGTGAAAAACCAATAAAATATTTTAATTAATTTATATATGAAACAAAAAACCTTTGTATAATTCAATCTAAATGCAGCTGCAAAATTTAATTTGAAATGCGTTGAATTCAAGGTATAGTTTAAAAAGAAAACTGAAAGCAAAGGATCGACTTTCAAAAGAAGCGAAAGAAAGTGACTCGCTGGATTGCAAATGAACATGGAAAATGGTGTATTTTCGCATTTTTAAATTTTAAATTCAAACTTTTTCGCCTTTTAACAATTTCGAAAAATTTCGAAAAATTCTGAAAATTCCAACAATAAGGCTGTATTCTGAAAATGAAGCAATTTTAACGTTAAAATTTAAGTTCCTAAACTGAAGGCCTAAAACTTTGCAAATTTTACAATTAGTGTTATGTAAATTGTATTGGTATCTTGAAAGAGTATAAATAGTTCTTAAATTAGTTTTTAAATTTTCTGCAGTTTACCTTTTTTACATACCTAGATGTCAAAAAAGCCTACCCAATTTTTTCAAATTTTAATCACTTATTTTCTAAGAGAAAATCACCCTTGTTCACCATGGAAATGGATTAGAAAAAAATTGCCAAGACCCAAGAATAAAAATTGGATATACAGCGAATTTTTAAATTTTTAATTGAGATTATCTTTAACTTAGTGATATCAAATATTTCGATACATATTTCTTTTTAATAATACTGTAGGAAAAAATCAACAAGATCGGGCGCCGAAAGTATAATTAGAGCAAATTTTCTGTAATTTTATGGGGACGGCTGAAATATCCCGAAAAATAAAATTCCCGACTCGGTAAAACTCTCTGTCCCAAAAAATACAATTTGAAAACTAATAAAATTCCTGAACAGTTTATAATATTAACGGATTTGAAAATTCCCAAATAATAAGACTCCCCAAATAAAATTTTTTCTCAATCAATATTAATTATTTATTAAAACTACGATAAAAAAATATTGTAATCAAATAAATTTTTGTTTAATACTTAAAGTGTTAAAAATTATTGTTTGAATTTAAAATTAAAATGATACAAAAAATTTTACCGACAAATTAATATATAAAAACACGTGTTTTTTAATTAACATTTCGATTTTTCAGAAGAACTTTTGTGATTTAAAAAATACTATATACATTTTCAGCCAAAATATCTTATCCAGAAATATATTTTGTTTTAATTGTTATTTTAAATTTAAACAATAATGTTTAAATACTTCAAACATTAAAAAAGTTGTTTCTTTGGTATAAATATTTGATTATTTCAATTAAAAAAAAAATTGTCAAAGAAAGACTGTACCGAAAATCTGGATCAAGCTTAAGATCTGAAAAAATTCAGCGATACATACATGTCAAACTTTTCTAACCTCAAAATATTTTTCTACTGCTTTACCGTCATTTTTTACGAAGAATGAGAAAACAAGAATTCGACTTCGTAGTACGATGAGGGCAGCACCTCCATAGGGCTGTAACAAGCCGACAGTCTTTTACCGCGCAAAAGTTCAAATATTTTAGATTTAATAAGAGAATAATTAATAAAAGTATAAAAAATAAGATTTTCTATAATTTCTAAGAATAAATCAACAGCAAGTCCGTTTCCACAATTAAGGGTTTGAAAACCCAACTCCAGCGATGAAATCTTCTTCTGAAAATCGTAACAAGTTATAACTAAAGGATTAAATAAAAGGGTATTTTTAAATAATTAAATTGATAAATTCATAATTAATTGAATTAACAAGATTTATTAGTCTGGTCTTTTGAAATCTATCTTTACAGGAAGAAATCTTATTCGAGTTTCAAGTTAACGAACGAGTCGCGGCCGCGGACCAGATTAATCTGTCTTTTTGTTTCGTCGTGGAAGCTTCGATACCGTCACAGCAGTCCTCAGCCTCCCCTCTCTTTCGTGTTTTTCTCTGGTTAGCCTGCTTTACTTGCTCTACAAATCCCTACTCTGAAAAGTGCCTAATTCGTCGCCGATCTCATAATACATCTTCTCATGGGAAGAGAGTACGTGACTTCACGCTTGGCCGATTATTGAGATAAAGTCCAGGCGCACGCATTGTTTATGTTATCATTCGGAGAACCGACTTCTCGGAAGTCTTATAAATCGTCTCAACCAAAATCAAACAACTCTCTAATCAGTTCTTTTTTAACGATCGAGTGTCGCCAATTGTATATCTAATATAAGATTTATATATCCTGCAATCAAACCTGCTATATCCTATGACTAAATAATCATAGCTGAGTTACATTAATATTCCTTTCAAGAAATTGCGCTTAATCTAGTGTATACATTTATTCGTTTACAACAAACGATTATCATTTCAAACATTTCCATGCCGATTTGCCCGACTGTTGCTTGCCAATCTTTTCTTCGAAATAATACTTAAATTCTAAATTCAAGACTCGCTTTTCAAATTTGAGTTTCTTTTTATTCAAACTGAAACCGCGAATTTGCGTCGCTGACTGTGCTGTTCCTAGCAGCGAGAATGCGAATTATATCCGCTCATTACAGGGCAGAAAATGTGATGTCCTATATATATATAATTCCCCACTCCGACGCCCCATACCGCATCTACGTTTATAATATCTTTGACGTGGTTGCCATTGAAACGACCAAAAGTTGTAGAGGGCAGCACCTAGAAATGTTCGGAATGTAGTTAGATATATATAGCGGCCGTCCCTACTCCTAGCCCTTGCTTCATCTAGGTAAAATATCTTTGGTTTTAGGGAAAATGAAATTTCGGACAAGTGAATACCTACCATCTAACCACGAAGTAATAGTAAAGAGAAGGAACTGTGTGTTATTAAAGCATGGCAACTTTTTCGGAATAGATATCCTGACTTTTAAGTGAAATATCTGCGAGAGCCATGAAGATGCCCGAAGTTCTGTCGCCAAGAGCCGAAAGAGTTACTGCCTATTTCAGCGCTAAATTTGAATGATAAAATACTTGAAATTCATATGTTATCAAATTCATGTAATTTAAAAATTTGGAATCTTACATGACGGTTCTAGTGACATTTACAAAACTATTTATAAAAATGTTCTGTAATATTTATTATTAAGTACTTACGCTTTTGTAAAACTAATGTTCATTAACCTCTTTGACCAATTTCAAAATGCTGTTTCAAATTGAAAGTTTAAAATTGGGCTCATAAAAGCTATAGATTTTTTAATTGCAAAACCTAAAACTCACATAATTTTAAATTTTAAAATGCCCAAATTAAAAACCTTTCAGTTAAAAATTCAAATTCTACGCTTTTTAGGAATTAAAATATTACCAATACTGCTGTGACCACCTTCCAACCAACCTTGTATTTCACATTCTTGTTTTCCCCCCTTACATCTCGCATAACATATTATCTACAAACTTATTACAACCAATATTATTAATGTTACAAAACTTACAGCATCGAAATATATGTATCTTTTTCAGAATTATCAACAACGAAAAAATAGTACATAAAACGGCACGAAAGCAACTTTTGCTTTACCTCACATTTAAATGACAGCCGTGACACTCGTCTCTCGGTACTATCGGATCTCGCCGATATTCTACTCGCAAGTTGAGAGGTAGGTATTCGTTTGAACTAAGTCACGATTGAACTAAAGCCCATTTGACTAAAACAGTTGAATAAGGCTTAATATTTTTGGCCTGTAGAAAAAGAGAAGATAGATGGGATGTTAGTTGCATTAAATGGTAGAGTTAATTTCAATTTGTGGCGTTATGTCGCGCGGCGTGTAGAATCTTTGTTGATTAAATTTAAATCTTGTGACATTTGTTTCTCAAATCTTTTGCAAGGTTTAAAATCTCTGAAATAGTTTGAAATCCTTTCAAACATTTTTTAAATAGTTTAAATCTTTGCATATCATTTCAAAATATTTACAATCTTTCTGAAATGACAATGAAATTTTATTATTCCCTTGGAATGTTGAAAATATATTGGAATATATCAAATCCATGCAAAATACTTTCAAATCTTCCAAAGGTTTTGAAACAGTTTTCGATACATGAAATATTTCTTGAATCTTTGCAAAATCATTTGAATATTTTCAATCGTTGTGAAATGTTTTAAATTACTGTAACATTTTCTTGATCTTTTTGAAATATGTAAAATGTTGTATATTTATAACTATTTTTATATATTTTTACTCTTTGTAAAGGTATTCTAATACATTAAAATTTTTTGTTTAAATCGTTCGGAATCATTCTGAAATCTTTTTCATTACTTGAAACACTTTGTAATCTAAGTTCTTTCAATATGGTGTACACTAGTGTGGTCCAAAAATGCATCGCAAATTGTTTTTCCACTCTAGAGGGCAACACTGCCCCCCATCCCTCTCAAAATAATTTCAATTTTCGTAGAGACAATCCATAATTTTTTGTTTTTCAAAATTCTGATATTAACATTAAATTAACATGAGGAAATTTGAGAGGAGTATCTACGAAATAAAACCATACTAATAACTTTTATTTCCAACCCACCCCCACCTTCCCCGCAGCGCCCCAAGTATGACCCAAAAATTGAAAAACTACATTTTCACGTATTATTGTTACTTTTTAGAAATTCCCGTCGTCTTTTTTAAACATTATGTAATTATTGTAACAATTAATTATTGTTTATTTTCAAAATTTCTAAAAATGGAGCCAGAGATGTATACTTTTTTAAAATTAGTATCCTATGCTACATTTGGTTGAATAATTACATAATTTTGAAACATTTCTTCTAAAGTTTTAACAAATTTATATTTGTTGAAAGAATTTTTATTTGATCATGCAGTTAGTTTTCGATACTGAAAAAATGAAATAAAATAGAAGACATAGAATTATTTACGATTTGGAAAGTATTTTTGGAAAAGTAATTATTGAAACAAATTATATTTGTTTAGACCATTAAAAAGTGGTAAACGTATTCTTTCTACACACTACGCAGTCAGAAAAATAATTTTTTGTGCTCTATTTAATTACCTTTTTTTTAAGTTATCGAAAAGAAACTGCTTGGGAAAAAAAAGATTGTTTAAATAAATATAAATGTATTAAGCACTACAAGAAATGTATGAAAATAATGTAAATAATCAACAAAACGTAGCATATGATACTAATTTAAAAATAAAGTTCATATCTCTAGCTCAATGTTTTGAAATTTTTAAAATATACAGTAAATAATTATTTTAATAATTTTATGTTTTTGGAAAAATTTACTACTCCAAACAATTACATTTCAATCAGAGAATGCGATTATTTTTAAACATTTTTCTGGAATAAATAATCCTTAAAATAATATCACGATTTCTGAATAGTTATAAAATATAAATGTTGGAAACAATATTATTTAACATGCTTTCAATTTCAATACATTTTTCAAATTTTACAGTATATTCAACTATTGTTAATATTAACTAAGTAAATTATTTAAACTTTTATTGTAACATACCCTGGACAATTTATTAATGAAGTATTTTCGAAAATAATAATTTGACATTAGCACAAGTTCCCCTATTTTCTAATTTTATTGCCTGTCACAAGATTTAAATTTAATCAACAAGGATTGTACACGCCGCGCGACAAAACGCCACAAATTGAAATTAACTCTACCATTTAATGCAAATAACATCCCATCTATCTTCTCTTTTTCTACAGGCCAAAAATATTAAGCGTTATTCAACTGTTTTAGTTCAAATGGGCTTTAGTTCAATTGTGACTTAGTTCAAACGAATACCTACCAAGTTGAGAAAGGTTGCTATACAATCGAACTAAATCTTGATTCACCTAAATGTCATTTCAACTAAAACTTATAGTTTGTGCACAGCGGATGGTTTTGCTCGAAAGAGGGTCGTGTGCGTAGTTAGAAAGCCGGATGCGGTGACTAAGTTTGTACCAAAAATATACGGTTGGCGGCGTGACATGCAATCTCCGAATTACCGATAAAGAAAAACTGACAATAATTTTAAAAATAATAAATGTAATAAAGTTGAATAAATCTATAAGTTATTTTTAATTTAGTAAAGTGAAATTGGATAAATATAAAGGTAATTAAATAAGTTCAAAAATATTAACATTAAGTGAAAAGTGACCGGTTTATATAAAGTGTATTTTTTCGTAATTTTTTATTTTGATTCGCCGTGAATGATTTTCTGTATGGGGTTATAGATGTTTTGTTTATTTAAAATTTACGAAATGTGTTGACTTTTATTAGGATCTGTGCACGAAAAACGTGAAGCTGTTGTTTAAAAATTTGATAGTGGTATATTAATTTGAGGCTATGTGCGTGACAATATTTTGTTAAAAATATTGTTTGTTCGCTAATGTCGAAAGCTTTAAATTAGGATTCTTCAAAACTTGAATTACACGAATATGCATATATCTTATAATAATATGCCTTAGGTCATTAGACATTGATAAAAGAATGTCATTCACATGTTCTGGAGCAGTACTTTAACTACTTCATTTAAAACTATATTGTTATAATTATAGGAAAAAAAAAGTTGAGGGAATTTTTAACAAATTTTTTATGATAACTCAAGTACATTTAACTGCGTTTTGAAAAATAATGAAATAACGAAAATTTGGAAACATTCAAAAAGTGTAAAAAATTTTAAAAATCTAAAACAGAAATAAACTGGAATTTAATTTTTTTAAATGATATATAATTAACATTATATTTTTATGTATTCGATAAGTTGTAACATAATAAAATAAAGTCAATTACAAATAGTAGAAAATTCAAGAATGAAAGCATACTTGAAAAAGGAACATTATTAAAAGTAGTAAATGAACTATTGCAGTAATTACTATCAGTTTGATAAATAATAACTTGTAATTGATAAAACGATGTTAAATTCATGCTTTGCAGAAATAAAAGAAGAGAAAAAAAGCATTTGGCGGGCCTATTATTATATTTATATAATAAAAATAAGTGCGCCAAAAGATACAAAATAAGAAGAAAATAATGAAGTAATATATTGCAGACCCGCCAAATTTTTTGTCATAGAAGAAATAATATTTAGAAATGTTAAAATTCCTTAAAACCTTATAGTTCTTATAAAATCCTTCTAAATCTTCTGTAAGTCCAGTAAATTGTTGAAAACCGCATACAATTTTTATAATTACTTAAAATCATTAGAATCCTTGGAAGTTGTTTTAAAGTTTTTAAATGAAATGATCATTCGTTGAAATCCTTGGAAATACCCAAAATGTGTCAATTTCTTTGAAATCTTTTTAAAAATCTTGAAATTTTGTAGGAGCTTATAAATTTCTGGGTAATCTTTTAAAATGTCCTTCTAATCTCTCAAGATAACCTTTAAAGTTCTTGAAATCTAATAGAAACGTTTTTAAATCTTTTCAAATTTTTTAAATCCTTTGAAATCCCTTAATTCTTGTGAATAAACTCCTTCAAATCCATTATAATATAAAATCCGTGGAAATCCCGTGAAGTTACATGAAATCTGATGATATTCCTTTCAATATCATGAAATATTTGAAGCCTTATGAAATTCGTTGAAACCCAGGAAAATTGATTAAAATACCTTATTAAGAGTCTTTAAAATCCTTTAGAATTACTGAAATGCTAAGAAATCTTATAAAACCTCTTAAAAGTCGTTTGAATTGTTTGTAAATCTCGGAGATTCTCTTAAATACTTTGGAATCCTTTTCAATATTCTCAAGTCTTAAAAATCCTATGAAATCCTTTCAAACCCAGGAAAAAATAACCGATAGAAAGCGAGTCGCTTTGAATTGCGTATCTGTCATTTGCAGATTAAAAGAATAAAAATGCAATCGGTTAGCCACATTATTAATCGGTCAGATGTACGTGGTGCTTTAAATCTGCCATTCCACATTCGTCAAAATCCTGAGTGAATAGAGTTAAATGAGACTGACTAACCTGAAATAATTCCTATGAGCATTCTACGATTCGTTAATGTGCATATGAATGGGTTGAGATTCAATATGAAATGGAGTTCTTAAAACATCCCACCCATTGGTAAAAATACGATGCGCACATAGCATTTTTCAATAAGCGTGAATTTGCCAATTGTAGGTTACCTCAGGCTGTGTTCAACTGAGTGGACTATGCAGATTAAAATTCTTAAAGAATTAATTGTTTCGAATGAGAAGTATGAGATAATAAGTTTGAATAGCACAATGCTGATTAATAAAAATTCTAGGAATTAAAATTCAATATTATTGTAATATACTATAATTGATGCGACAATTTATTCATAAATTCAATGATTATTTAGTTGTAATTCTCTTTTTAAAGTAGTTTCGTTAGATTATCCTGTACAGGAATTATAAGATTTACGCTGAATTAAGCGTCAGTGTGTAAAGCGGGAACGTATGAGAAAGAATATTCTAGCTTTACCAACGCTTTTTCCTAAAATAGAATAGTATCGTAGGCTCAGAATTGATAGCACTCCCTCGCTTTCTAAGATAAGGCATATCGCCTGTACTCTGGATTCCAGGGACCGACCCTGCAGGGCCTGGGAGACAGATTCATTCCTTTTTTGACTGCTACGGCTGCAACTTGTGTTTCAATGAATAAACTATCTGATCAGGTCTACGAATATCAGTCAGGACAACATTAAAATAAAGCGAATTTTCATTCAGACCGTCACATAAATTGGCGATCCATGCCAGAATACTTTTGATTGATACGTCATTCTTATAAAGTATCAATAAGAACCATTCTACGGAATTTAATAATCAGGAAAACACATATTGAGCTGAAATAAATACACTCACAGTAGTGATTCCTTGTCTTGCAAACAATACAAGACTAAAAGGCGAGACGTCACCCAACCAAGTTGGCACCTGGAATTGCAGAATTCACGGACTCGGG
>NC_046659.1:2465502-2468538 GCF_010883055.1 Belonocnema kinseyi
ACGCGAGACTAGACCTTTCGTTAATAAACGTTCATCGATTGATTCACAATATTTGGCCAAGGTTGTAGCACTTTCGTTTTCAAATAGTGAATTTAAATTAGAGAATAGTCACTGGCTGGACGGCTGACGTCGCCACGGACTATACGCGTACGCAAGTAAATTCATGTACTGAACGATATAGAGTTTGAATAACGTGACGCGACATAACACCCGACACCCGTTAACATTGGTAGGGAAGTAAATAATTTAGGTACACCCTTATACACACTCAATAAAAGAAAGAAACCATGGCGGACGAAATTAAGAAAACCACACCTGCAGAGACCAAGAATTCCCGAGAAAATCAAATTCCAACCACTTCAAGAATAACAAATAATCTCGAATCACAACTTTCAACAAAAAACGCAGAAACATTTCAAATGTTACAAAATTATCAGACTGGATGACTAATATGGAACTTGCAATAAATAGCCGTAAGGAAGAAATACGTTCCATTGCAAAGAATTTGGATTTGGTTATGTCGGACGAAAGTGAGAGGGAGAACGATGCAGATTTTGAAACAGCCAATGATGACGCGTAAATAGGACGACAAAGGTTGTTACAGGAAAGAGTAACAATTCAAAATGAAGATATCCTCACAAGAGACAGGCTTTCAAACCGGTTAAATGATAGAATTGAAAGTTGAACAACATTAAACGAAACTATCCCTGCAAGGGACGCGATTTAATTGATTCAAAAATTTAATGGACAAGACGATATGGGAGTTGAACCCTTCATCGCTCTTGTGAAGAGAATTGAAAGACAGTGCACAAAACCAGGAGGTTTATTGGACTGGATCATTGCAGAGAAAATCGAGGGAGAAGCCGAGAAAGCAATTCGCTTTTTATCGATAGAAAAATATCATGATCTTTTTAAATCCCTTAGAACTAATTTTGGTACAATAGGATCGCTGGAAACATATCGCACGAAACTTTCACAAATAATTCAAGGAGCGGGAGAAACCACGCAGAATTTCAACACAAAGTTTAACCAAAGAATGCATGAACTGGTATATGCTGTACAATAAAAAAATCCGCAAATAGACGAAAGAAGATTTGTATAAAAAATGAACAACAAACTATTTTAGAAAAATACATTATGAACTTAAGAGAAGAGCTTTCAGACCGAGTTTCGAGTAGAAACCCAAACGACATTAGAGAAGCTCAATAAATGGCAATCCAATCAGAAGTTTGGTTAGCTGAACGGAGTAAAATTCGTCAATCAAAGAACACAATTAAACCTCAACTACCTATCCGTACAAACCCTCATAAAACTCCTTTCAAAACTCCAAACTCCCAATTCAGTAATCAAAAATACCCAAAATAAAAAATACTCCAAATCACAGTATACCTTTGCAGCAGAGACTCCAGTTATTTTTCAGTCACTGCAAAATACCCGGGCATACCGAAAATCAATGCTTCTCTAAACAAAGAAATTTTTACACCAAAGCCTCGGGAACTCTACCTCCGAATCATGTGACCTATACCCAAGAAGAAACAGAGGAAGAAAAAGAGTTCCAGGAAACGGAAAGGAACTCGGAGACAGAGTATCAGCAATATCCGGAAGACTATACTCTATCAGAGGACAATTACATGGAGCAATAAAACTGGTATAATTATTAGTTGATAGCGGTGCATCGTTCAATTTAATAAAAGAAAATTGTCTTAATAAAAAACACCAGAGGATTACCATGGAAAAAGAGTTTTCAATGGGAAATGACAAGCACAGGACAAAAGAAGTCACGAAATTTAAGTTTCAAGGGAAAGAACATCTCTTTGTAATCGTGCCAGAAAAGTTTCCAGTACCCGAGGAAGGCATCATTGAACACCATTCCTGCACTCCTATCAGTTTAACTTGTCCAACCAATCCCTCCAACTTGACGATAAAATATACCCTTTGGAGTATGACGGAATCCTTATCCCAAAGAACACCATAAAAATGATATCCTTAGAGACAACCAAGAAGCAAGGGCACATTATCATAGAAGACAATCCCTACATTCCAAATTCCATTTACCGGATTGTTGACTCAAAAGTTCAAATTCCTGTCAGTAACGAAACAGAAATGGACTTAAGACTGAGCGGCGAAGAGATAAACTATAAATATATCAATCTTATCCCGGCCCATATAATGAAGATAGCTATCTCATATCACGACATTTTCACACTACAAGGAGATCCATTACCATGCACCAGCCTAGCGTCACACAAAATAGTTTTGAAGGATGAAGCTAACATTAATATACGTCATCCTCGACATCCAGGATGTCACAAGGAAGAGATTTCTAATCAAGTGAAAGAAATGGTAACTAAAAAGATAATAGAAGCTTCGAACTCACCATTCAACTCACCACTCTGGATAGTCCCGAAAAAACGCGATGCATCTGGTAAACAGAAGTGGAGGATTGTCATTGACTTCAGGAAGTTGAACGAGAAAACTGATCAAGATGCCTACCCACTTCCGGTGATCGACGAAATCTTGGACCATCTTGGAAAAGCAAAATTCTTTTCAGCTTTCGATTTGAGCTCAGGATTTCAACAAATTCCTATGCATGAGGACTCAAAAAAATACACTGGATTCTCTACAAATGAGGGACATTTTCACTACAATCGCCTACCGATGGGACTCAAGAATTCGCCGGCAACATTCCAAAGAATGATGGATACAGCATTAAGAGGACTAATCAGAAAAATATGCTTTGCTTACCTAGACGACATTGTTGTCTTTGGAAGTACACTTCAAGAACACAATGGAAATCTGGTTATCCTATTTGAACGCTTACGGGCTACCGGACTTAAACTTCAACCGGATAAATGTGATTTTCTTCGGCTAGAACTAGAATACCTAGGGCATGTGATCACAGATGTCATGTCCTTCTTAGGCTTAGCCGGGTATTACCGAAAATTTATAAGAAACTTTTCTACAATAGCTAAACCACTAACTGAATTGACAAAGAAAAATCAACCCTTCAACTGGACATCGACTTGCGAAACAAGT
>NC_046659.1:2468638-2494007 GCF_010883055.1 Belonocnema kinseyi
TCCAGTTTGCTACATCTCAAGAACACTAAATGATCCTGAGCGAAACTTCACCACTACCGAAAAAGAACTTCTAGCAATCGTCTGGGCAGTTAAGCGCCTCCGTCAATATCTTCTCGGATGCGAATTCGTGATACAAACAGACCACCAGGCTTTGACATGGCTTTTCAACGTGAAAGACCCTTCTTCCAGGTTAATGAGATAGAGATTTCAATTAGAAGCGTACATGTACAAGGTCGTATACAAAAAAGGGAAGGAAAATACGGCAGCTGACGCACTTTCGCGAATACATCCGATTCAAGATAAAAATCTTTCAGAAAAATCGCAGGAGAATGCAGAAATCGATCAGATAAATAACCCTCAAGAAGTCGATGGAACCGGAACACCAACGACAGGTGTAGATAACGAATTGATTTCTGAAAGATTGCGAAATCACGAACCGAAAGATGAAAAAGAAATCCCCAACGAGTACGCCAACTGGAAAAAGAACCGTATGCCTAATAAGTTGAAAATTAAACCGGTAATTAACGGAAAGAATTGGATTAAAATAAGCAAGCAAAATATATTCTCGTTACTGAGGATTCAACTACCAGAATACAACGAAGAGGAATGGGTGAAACTTCTCTACACCAAAATTAAAGACTTTACCAGAAACAAATCCTAGAGTATATTTAAATTTCATATGGAAAATCCCTTAATTAACATCACCGAACGAGTCCGCATCGGAGATATGTTAAATTTCTTACTTCAGAACAAATTCGTAGAGCACACATTTTTTCTGTGCGAGCGACCTGATAAACAATTAAATGTAGAGGAGAAGCAAAATCTATTGAGGGAAGCACATGGAAATGTAGCTACAGGTCACTTCGGCGAAAACAAAACTATCAGGAGGGTACGCGAATAAACATCATGGGAAAATATGGAGAAAGAAGCAATTGACTTTGTTAAAAGATGTCAAGTATGCCAACACGAAAAACTGACTCGGATTCGTCCCAAAGTCGAAGCAGTCATCCCAGAAATGCCAACTCAACCAAATGACAAGATCGCAATGGATATAGTTGGTCCATTCCCGGAAACAACGTGTGGGAACAAATACATCTTATCTATTCAGGATGTGCTGACGAAATATATAATCCTTATTGCAATAAGCGAAACAACGAGCGAGAGCATACTAAACAACCTGCTAGATCACTACATATACATCTTTTCCTCTCCAAAGCTCATCTTAACTGATCAAGGCGCTAACTTTGTATCGGAATTGGTCAATAAATTTGAAAACCTCTTCAGAATTAAGCACGTCAAAACAACCGCTTTCCATCCACAAAGTAATGGAGCACTGGAGAGAACTCACAGAACAATTAAAGATTTGTTTAAGACTTAGATGGCCGATAACGAGACGGAATGGGATCAAAAATTGAACCTGATATACTTAGCATTCAATACAGCAGTTCACGAGAGCACAGGACTCACGCCGTTCGAAATGACATTCGGAAGAAAAGCTAACTTACCGTCAGCTTTAGCAACAACCACATCAATAACCCACCAAGAGCTATTAAACATTTGGCAAAAAAGGCACGAAGAATATCTGGAAAAGGGAAGAGCTGCCATTCAAAAACACAAGAACGATTAAAAAGGCAGCAAGATGCAAAAATAACCATCAGTAATCCTCTTTTTGAACCAGGAGATTTACTCCTATTGCATAACGATAGCAAACAGACAACATTGGAAAGCGAATGGCTCGGACCATACACCATATGCAAACGCGTTCGTTACTCTGATTATGAAATTTTATACAATGATCAACATTATACAGTACACGCTAATAGGCTGAAGCCCTACTACCAATAGCTTGATCGGTTCATTTTATGATTTTTTCAGTATGAATTTGGCTTGGATATTCATTTCACTCGTCTCCATCTCATCCGCTAACATTACTTTGACGTCACTTGATGGCTCCACGATCTTCATTGAAGACCTCGGTTCAGCAAAAATTTCGTGGGAAGCATCTCCAAGACCCTTTTTGGAACATTATCCAAAAGCCATTTAGATTATATCAACCACGAGCTTAAAGAACTATATTCCGAAAAAAAACTCTAAAAATGTCACTCCAAAATCAGACTTAGGTAATTAGGACTATTTTAAACTCAGACGAACACGATGTACATTCCATGTTTACGAAAAGTAAAAGCATTCTGTACCCTTATAACAAGATAGCCAATAAGACGAACGAGAACATCGAAAATATAATAATAGCTAATCAGATAACAATCATGTCAATTGTTATATCGGAATTAAGCGAAGACATATCGTTATTAATTAATGCAATAAATGACGGAAAACACGGAATTATACATCCTAAAAACTTACTTCCGAGCACACTCATAGAAGGATTTAAGCAGTTTGAGGATGAAAACAATGAAAAACATAGTATTCAGTTAGTAGAGGAAAATTACCAATACTTAATTGATATTGCTGAGATAAATGTTTTGATGATAAATAGTAAATTCGTTTATTCATTTCAAATTCCAATAATGGAAAAGGAAAGCTACAAAATACATCACTTAATTCTGATACCAGTACGAAAGGGGGACAATTTTGTCGCAGTAATACCCAATGAAAATTATGTAATGATCAACGATCAAAGAACTCTTTACATCCCCACGTCAGAAAACGATCTTAGCTACTGTAAATTTCTAGGAACTATTAGGATTTGTAAAAGAAAGAACCCTAGCTATCTCTTAGCAGAAACGAAATCATGCGAAACACCATTGATTAAAAACAGCGTTAGAATCATAAACAACAAAATGTGTCAGGTTAATGTAATCATTATTGATCAAACGGTATTTTACATTTTACAAAATGAGCAAGGGGTAATTATGATTCCTAACAAGGAAGAGATCGTACAAATTAACTGTGACAATTCCAACTTTGAAAAGTCAATAACAGGAGTAACCTTGATTAGAGCCCTGGATAACTGTATTCCACATACAGAGTACACTTTTGTAAAATTGAGCAAAACTAAAGTAAAAACGCAAAATTTTTCATATCGCAAAAATGTAACAATTCCTTTCTATCCGATTTGAATCTAGTAAGAAATGAATTCCTGCCCTTAAAGGGACAAATAAATGATCAGGAATTAAAATTAGCTGGAAAATCTTTAGATGAGATAGAAAATGTTTTGAACAGAGTACAGAGTTAATTCGTTTATTTTATCTAATTTTAATTCATGCAACACATTCAAATAATATACACATTTACGTGCATGAACACATGGAAACGCTTTAGTTGGCCACCTCCTTGTAGATTGCGCTAGTATCGCTATAAGTGGCCAAACGCGCCCGTGGGAATCGATCCAGCCTGAGTTGCCATGCTTTGCCACCGTAAATGCATTAGCGTGGTTTCTCCTTACTATTACTTCGTGTATTTTTTGAACAGTTTTGTATCGAAATGTATGGAAAATATTTGTAATAAAAACAGCAAAAAAAATAAATTTGTAAATAACAAAGATTTTAAAGGTAGAGCATTTTTAACTCGTTAAAAGGAACGAAGTTACTTCAAAAGTTCAGTTACTTGTAACTTTTTCAGTAAATTCGTTACTTTCCAGGTAAAGTAACTTTAACGTAACTTAGTTACTATTTTCCCGGCAACTGATAACTTTTTTAAAGTTACTTTATATTTTTTCTGTATATCTTTTTTTTGATTGCTTTTATACAAATGATGAGAATTTTAAAAATTGGGCGCGTCGAGGAAACAAAAGATTATCGATTTCCCGCTGGTTTTCATCCGTTTTGTAAACAAGCATACTTTTATTTTAGACATGTTGCTCCAAGCGAATCCGAAACTTCGAAGTTGAGTTTTGTCTGATCAGAAGACATTGCGTATTTTTCATTTTAGTTGAAAAAAATCATTTTATTTCAATCTTTCCTGACTGAAAAATTTGGTGAGGGGGGATATGAAAAGTAATTCAAGTTATTTTTACTTGTAACTGTAGCGAGTTACTTTTTTCAAAAATTAACTGTAACGGTAACGAGTTACTTTTTTGTAAAGTAACGTAACTGTAATGAGTTACTTTTTATAGAGGAAATTTCCCAACACTGATCTGTTGACACTTGGCATCTACTTAAAAATGATAAAAAAATCGGCGAAACTCACGGAAGATCTGTTCCAAGTGCATAATTAGTGCACGAATCAGTAGAAGAATATAGTATTGAGCAGCTGAAACGATGGCTTAAATGTAGAAAACGACTATTAAAAAGAAAAAAAAACGTTAGTTAGTTAGTTAGTTGAGGTTTTGTATGGCGGGTATAAATATTTTCTTTTATTCAAGATTTTCAGTTCAGAACTTTTTTTTGAGTAAATATTTAATATTCATACAAATATGAAATAACACAATATTACATTTTCCACTACTCTTTCTGAAGCTTAGACAATAAAAAGTCCTTTGTTAGTGATTTCCTAGTATAAGGAATGTACTAATCAATTTTCCTTCTTTCATATAAGCTGGTTATAAATACATAAATATAATAGTTTTGCGTGCTCAAGTGAAAGTATTAAATAGATTTTATTTTTATCAAAATATTTAGGAAGTTCGAAACCCCGATAACAATGCTTCATTTAATATGTAAGGAAATGTTAGCATTGAATGAAAATATTAATACCTGCCAAACACAACCTCAACTAACCTTTCTACTAAAAATCTTTTTTTTCTTTTTAAAGATAGTTTCCTACATTTCAGTCATCGTTTAGGATGTTTAACACTGTGCTCTTGCACCGACTTGTGCACTAATTTTGCTCCTGGAACATCATCTTCCGTGATTTTTCCTGGATTTTTAAACATTTTTTTGAAGATGACGTATGTCAACAGATGTAAATAATGGGCTTGCTCGCCACACTTTTCGCAGTTTTTTTTTCGAATATACTTAAAAAATGTTTGCCTTAAACTCTCATTTATTTGAACATTTATTTTTCGTTGTTATTTTTATACACAATATTTTCCATACATTTCGACACAAAACTGTACGAAAAATACGGAAATGACGTAAAATTCTGGCACGTGCGCACTGCCAACGCCTGGGATAAAAAAGGCTATTCTCCCTGAGTCATCTAGTGATATTCAATGCTGTTATGGTTACCAAGATGGCCGCGAGCTGGTATGCGCGACTTTGACAACATGGCATGCCTTTGGGCAAGACCATGCCTGGTGTAATGCCCAAATTTCACCTAGGTTTTCTATCTCTGATTGGACATCTGAACGGGATCGTTGCTGCCGTTGATTCGTTCAAACGAAAAGCATTTAAAGGAAATTATTTGAAATAAAAACGCTTAATTTAACAGGAGATGATTCACAATTTATTAAAGATGCATTTCCACCATCACTGTCTCAGAAGTCACAATTGTTTATATCGCAGCGTCCCGTTTTGCATTTAACAATTGATCCTATTTATAATATTTTATTATTTAACAACAATTCAAATGAATTAACTAAGTTCAAACACAATAAAAAGTTTCTAAGTCCAAAAAACTCAATTATACTCTATCAAGTGTCGCAGGTTTAGTATTAAATATGCAATTTCGGAGATACAAAATCTGGAATTTTTTCGTTGTGCCCGTATTTTTATAAATTCTGTTTTGGGCGGAGTAATCTCCCACTCTCCAATTTCAGCCAATCAAATCGCTGACGTCATTGAAGTTAACAGTCAGTTAACATATAAGAAATTAGGTCGCATGGCTCCGTCTATTAGATTTACAACGCAATATGACCAATTCTTTGATTGACATATCCAAACAATTTCGGTAAAAAAATCAAACTGTGACCGGATGTTTATAATACCATTTCCTGTCAAAATTCGTTCTAAGGCACGTTTTGATACTAAAAATAGCTCTGTGACTCATCTTTAGGAATTCTAAGAATCTAACCTATTCTTATTGTGTCGTAGTCATAAGTATTTCCGTGTCATCGAATTAATCTGTAATTCTGATTCTTTCTATTATTTCAGGATAGACAGAGAGAGAGAGTATTAAAATAATGAATATTTCTTCTAAATTGTTCTTATTCTATAATTTCTAAGTTATAGTTATAAGTTAAACTACAAATTCAAATTTGAACACACATCGATCAATCGATATATCGAATCGATATCTAGCTACTCGATACTAGCTTTCGAAGTACACCTTGTGTAAATAAATGTATAGGTTTTCAGGGCTCTATGACCCGAAAATCTATATCGTTACACCTGGGTTCTATTATACTTGAGCATCTAAATGGACGGGTGCATGAACTAACAAATACATGGTCTAGCCACGCGCAAGTAAAAAAATCGAACCAATAGGGACCCACCGATTAATTTTTCCATCTTGGTTAAGAAAGACGGCAAACGTAAGGGATTTTAAAATGCAAAATGTAAGAATAAAAATTTCTTGTACTTTTCAGGTGTATAAATATTTGAATCCTTACAAAATGTATTATAATAATGTTGAAGATCGTTAAAGGAAAATATGGATTAACTATAATTTTAGGTTTTCGGTTTCATAACTTCTTTCTGCTGGCAAAAAATGACGTATCTGTGTCAAATAAAATGAAATTGAAGTCAAGTGGGAAAGTTCTGACTAAACAAAATTATATAATGCAGTGCAGTTTGGCAGCTGGACCGGGAAACCTGGAAAACCGGGAAATTACAGTGAATGTATTTTTTGACCGCGAATGTTACAAAATTTGTATAATAAAAATGTTGCCCAAATTTGATTTCAACCGTTTTTTTTTTTAATTTCCCAAATCGTCATTTTTATAGATTATTATACCATTTAGTTTAGAATGCTTAATTCGAAAATCTGTCACTTTAAAAATTTTTCAGTTAAATTTTTTTATTTTTCAGGATATATTTTAATTAAAGAATTTAAAAATGCAGTTTTAGAGGTTAGAAAAATTAACAAATAGAAGTTTTTAAAATCGAAGATTTTTTTATAAAGAACTAGGTGGCTGTCGGACTGGGAAACCGAGAATTTTACGAATTTTCAGAAAAAAATCTGCCCAATTTATATTTTAATAGTTTTAAAAATAATTTAAGTGCAGTTTTGAGGATTTAAACAATTAAAAATTAAAAGTGCTTAAAGCTGAAAATTTTTGATAAAAAACAGTTTTATTTTATCAACTGTAAATATTAAATAAATAAATTATTTTAAAAGTGGATCTGTACTCATGATTTATCAAAAATATATTTTTCATTCACAGTTTCAGGTATTCCTTTATATATTTTTTTATATTAAATTATAAAATAAATTTATTAATACATTACTTCTATTAATGTTTTCAGCCATTAAAAAATGTAAACGTGCGTTCAACTATTTTCCACTTAAAAATTAATCCATAATAATATAGTCATAATTAAATGTTTTTATTAAATTAAAAATATTGTGAGTCTAAATTATTTAATTTTTAACCCATTTAATTTGAAATTTCTTAATGTAGAAAAAGAATAAGTATTTAATATTTAGCAATACTTCACTGTTCATTTCAGACGAGTAAATTTAAACCAAATATTAAAAAGAAAACAATTTGAAACTGAATTGTTTTACATAGAACAGTCTGCTATGAATAAGAGATATTTTTAATGTGATACAATGTGATTTCATATTATATCTAAAAAGTGGAAAGGCAAGAGGGAGTAACTGACAAAATGAAAATTGTGCCTGACAGCAGTAAAAATTTGCGTCAAATTCATATCGCCATTTATAAAAAATGAAATTTCGCCTCCGAATCGGGTTTAACACTTTTTTTAAACTCGAGATAGTGATAAGAAAAGAAATACTCAATACAAATAAATGTGCGTACCATCCCAAAGATACGTAGAGTTACTGAATATAGAGAGAAAAAGTTGAAAAAAGTCATTCAGTTTGGAGAAACCTGAGTTTTACTTTTGAGGTTAGATTTTTATGGTTTCTGATAATCGTCTTAATTGAAAAAAAAGAATTACCACTTTTTAGATGTTGAGTCCACCCGAGATATTTTGGCGAATGTCATAAGTAATAGCTCGATCATAAAAGTCTTTATTTTTAATGGAGATAAAAATCTAATTTAAAAATACGATTTTGAAACAATCCTTTTACCTCGATGTGTATTAGAATTGTTTAGTATTTTGTAAAAAAAAAACCGACTTCGAAAAATTGTCTCTTACCACCTTCTCCCTTTCCTCACTTAATAGATTAATTATATTACGAGCGTAACACAAATTGTAATAAACAATAAAGAACAAGAGGATCAATAATTATAAATAAATATTGGTTATAGTAAATATCCTTTGATCACATCGTCCTCGATCCAAATTAAGGACGTGTTTTTGAATAAATAAAACATAATAATTATCAGTCTTATGTAACGGGCACTGCAGGTGGGACGTTTAAATAAAAAAAAATCCAAGTCTTTTCCCGGTTCGCAAACATTTTTCACGGCCAATAAAATTTTAAAAAGCAAAGTATATTCTAAACATTTTTCCATATAAAGTAATAAATAACAAATTGAAGCATTCAAGGTGGAACCCTTGCATTCCAAACTTTTAAAATTGAAGTTTAAAATTTTTCAATTAAAAAATGGTGTATTCAAATGCTCAACAACTTACACGTCTAAACTGGAAGGTACTAACACTTTTAAATTAAATTATTAAAAAATTATTAAAATTATTTAAAAATTAAAGAATCACGCAATGAACTTCAAAAATGTACAAAATTATATTATTTTAAGTCATTTCAAACTGGGCACATTTAAAATTGAAAAATAATTTTTTTAACTTAACATTTCTTAAATTATAAGTTAAATTATTTTTATTTCAAATAGTCTAGGCATCCGTCAAAAGCTTTAAAATTTTATTTTTAAACCTAGAAAAATCTAGAAGTCCTTTTAAATTTGTCCAAATTCAAAATCATATTTGAATTTGTTGTCAGGCATTTTAAATATATTTTAAAATGAATTGAATTTTTTCTATAACTTTTAAAAAATCCTGCAAATTAAAAAAAAATAAACTTGAATTTATAAATAACAATATAAAACTTATAACTTAGATAAATATTAGAGTAATATTAAGAGATACTGAGAAGTTTTAAAAGGATTCGAATTAAATTTAGAACTTGAAATAATTTGAAATACTTACTGCCGAATTTCAAATAAAATTTAGATTTTTGCAGATTTTAAACTAAAAAATTATAATTTTTTTTTAAATTGTGAAAGACTACAAAAGAATAAAACATTTCTTAAGATTCTTAGTAAAATTGAAAATGATTTTTCACTTCGAAAATTATTGTAACAGAAAGTTTAAGCAGATTTTAAGAGATTTAAAAAATTATCAAAGAAGAACATGGAAGATTTTAAGGATTTTATTTAATTTGATAAATTTTCAAAAATTGCAGAAAAATTTCGATTAATTGAAAAATATATTTAGAAGGTCTGAACAAAATGTGTCCAGACTTTCAGATTGAAAAAGGTATAATCTGGAAATTCTCAAACTTTGAACGGATCTAGAAATGTTTGGTCGAATCAATTATTGTTCAGATTTCTATATATAGTGTAGATATCCATTTTTTAAATTATTTATTTATATCTTTAGTTGATAAATTGAAACGGGTTTTTATCCAAATTTTCCAAATTTCAAATCCTTTTAATTTGTAATTGTTTCAATCCTCAAAACTGCACTTTAATTATTTTAAAAACTGTTAAAATCTAACTTGGGCAGATATTTCTTCTGAAATTATATAAAATTTCCGGTTTCCCAGTTCGGCGGCCACCCTGGTTTTTAGACAAAAATCTTAGATTTTAAAAACTTCTAATTTTGAATTTGTTTTTAACCCTTAAAACAGCATTTTCAAATTATTTTAATAAAAATATATGCTGAAAAATTAAAACCCTAAAACGGAAAATTTTTTAAGTGAAAGATTTTCGAATTAAGCATTCTAAACTAAATGATATAATAATTTATAAAACTCTCTATTTAGAAAATTATTCAAGAACAGTTGAAATAAAAGTTGAATGAAAGTCCCGGTCTCATAAAATTCCCGATTTTCCAGGTTTCCCAGTCCAGCGGCCAACCTTCACTGCATTATATAATTTTCTTTATGCAGAACTTTTCCACTTGATTTCAATTTCATTTTATTTGACACAGATATGTCACTTTTTGTCCGCAAAAAGAGATTATGAAACACATAACCTTGAATTATAGTTAATCCGGTCACTTTTCTGTTGCCAGAAGTACGCACACCCGCATGTGTAAAATCACACTTACGTATAGTTCAGAACTTTCCGTGCGTGGCGTTCCAGCCGCACTTAAAAAAAAATATCGCCGCCTCCATTGTTTTGTTTTGACAGGTCGCTCGAACAAATAAAGAATAATCAGACAAGGTTTTGTAAAATGTTTGTGGGATAAACAATTATTCGCCATGGAAGAGGTAGGTAGTATGTTTATGAAAATATCAAATTACTTTTACCAACACTATGCGTGCGACAGGTATTCGACGCGTTTGTAACAAAAACAATGAACATACAACTTTTCAACACTCTGAAAGTTTTGTACACTATACACTTGAAACCACACTTATTCAAAACATTCGCTTTTATACAGTGATTTTTAATTGTAACATCCTTGCCTTCATTCACAAACTATTAATTGTTCAATCATTATTTATTTACATTTGACTCGCGTTCACATCGGCGGCCATTTTTTTTAAAAGTGAGGTTGGCACGCCACACTCGGGAAGTTTTGAACTGTACGTAAGTGTGATTTTGCCCCCACTTTTCTGTTTTCTTACGATCCGGAGGGGAATTGTCGGTCAAACTAATCCAACAGATGGCGCCACAAAAAGTAGGTCTGTCATTTTCATTGAATTGCACTAAGAAAAAGCAAAAAAAAAATTAAAAACTTGATGCTGTTTGCAAATAAACAAAAGAAAAATAGATGAAAAAATAAAAGAAAAAGCAATGAAAATATGTAGTTTAATATGAATAAAATTTAATTTTGAGATACATTTTGAAAGCAGTTCGAACTTTATATTTTTGTGATTTATTTTGCTCATAATATTGATTTTATTATTTATTAAAGTTAAACAACATTCTTTTTTCAATTATTCATGTTGTTAATGAAAAAATTAATAATATTAAAGATCTCAATGACAAAAAAATTTTAAATATATACATCATCAGAAGAATTAATAAAAAATATATGACGTATATTGTATATTGAGGGAATAATTGGGTAAAAACTTAATGAAAAGACTAATAAATGAGAAAGTGGATTTAATATTATTTAATATAATGTATATATTTATTTAAATTAAACCGAATATCATGTATACATTTATACAGTGCAATCATTTATTTGTTGCTTAATCTTGAAAGGCTTTTTCTCGCTACATTCAACTCCTAATAATTTTATTAAACAATTTTTATTTAAAGGAAATTTTGAATCAAATAGTTATATTATTGCAAACCTCATTTCTAAAGTTAACAGACTATAAACGATTAAACTCTATAAATAAACGTACCGTACTCATGAAGGTCTGCAGGAGGAAATCCTCTTTTTTCGTTCAGCTTCACGCTCCGAACTTTTGTCTTCTCTATTTGTTTATTAATAATTTTTCTACTCAAAGAATGGAAAAACTGAAATTATGTACATAACAATTTTTTACGCTTTGATAACTGGTCAGGGAAACTTTATATTGTCTAAAATTAATGTTTAGGGACTCATAAAATACAAATAATTTGTTTATCTTTCCATTAATTTGTTGGAAACAAATTTGATAAAGAAATTAACAAATAGTCTTATTATCGCCAACAATTTTTGGTGCTAAAAGTGCTTCACATTAATTTATTCGCTACAATGGCTACGGATATTCCTAAAAAATGTATCTTTGATCATATTTAATGGAATATAACAACTTGCATGTTTATAAATAATTTACATAAAAAAATGTCCCAATGTTGGCAGTATCACTCGGAAAAAGTCGGGTTTTCAATCGTAATAGATTGGAAATGAATCATAACACTGCATGTTAAGATTCACTCAATACAAAATCTTTTGACAATAACCCACCGACTTGGCTATCAAAGAAAATTTAAATTTGATGAAACCTTAAGTTTAAATATTTTGTCACAAGAATTGTTAACAACAGTGGTTATTGTTAACTCTTCTAATATTTTTGTGACTAGCAGTCATTCGTCCAATAGCTTAAAACATTTCCAGTGCAAAAAAAAGTTCTTTGCGAAAGGGCAAACATTTAAAATTTGTTTATCTTATTTGTTCACAAAAATTTAAATATTTATTATTTTAAGGAATACCTGAAGTCGTTTTGGCCATTGAAGGAAATTATAATTTGAAAGATCTCAAATTCTAATATTTTGACATAAAAATTGTTTATCACAGCGGTTATTATAAACTTTTAAATTATTTTTGTTATTAAATGTCATTCCTACATTAATGGGAAGCATTTTTAGCAAAAAAAATGTTTTTCACCCATAATAAGACTTTGTTCATACTTTGACTGAAAAAATTATTAATAAAAAAATAGAGGAGACAAAATTTCGGAGAGTCAAGATATATAGAATTTAATGATCTTTAATTTAAAAAAGAATAATTCAAAATCGCAAGAAAATTGAAGGCTCTGGATATTTTTAAATGAAAAAAGTGCATCTCCTCCAACTGTGCGTCATGAGTACAGTACGTTTGTTTATAGATAATAATTTCAACAATAAATAATTTTGTTTAACTTTAACAAATAATAAAATCGATAATATGAGCAAAATAAATCACAAAAATATAAAGTTCGAACTGCTTTCAAAATGTATCTCTAAATTAAATTTCATTCATATTAAACTACATATTTACATGACTTTTTCTTTTTTGAAATAATTAGTAATAGTAACTCTTATTTTTTCATATATTCTTTTTTGTTTATTTGCAAACAGCATGAAGTTTTAAATTATTCTTGCTTTTTCTTAATGCAATTCAATGAAAAAGACAGACCTACTTTTTGTGATGCCATCTGTTGGCTTAGTTTGACCGACATGTCCCCTCCAGATCGTAAGAAAACTACTACTATATACACATACACGGTCGAGGCAGGGGGCTGATTGCACTGCTGTGGTAAGCCTATGTGTAATGGCCGCGTATAAAACAAAGATTATATTATTTTAACTCATCGATTACGCGATACTGGAAGTGTTTCATCTATTTTTGTTTATTACAATCAATGTATATAAGTGGTATTTTACTTTATCAAATTTCGACGTTATGTCAATGTATTGCAGATTGTGTTTCTTGTAAATGACAACTAACCTTTAATTCTCTCATTCAATTTGACAAATCATAATCAATTCTCATATTCGATCAAAAGTTGTTTTACGAATATATGTATGGTTACTTGTGTCCAATTTTTAACAATGTCGTGCACAGAACAAAAATTACATACACTTGTGACGGAAAATTTTTGTTCTCTGAAGCGTTTCCTAGTTCTAGTTTGTTCATGCTAAAGTCAATTATAATTATTAGTAGTTTTTAAAGTTTTCTTAGTTTTTCTATGCAGTCAGTTGCAAAACAGATTTCTTTACACCCCCAGCGAATATATTAAAGTGACATAATAATAAATGAATGTACCAGTGTTTACTTACTGATTTAAGAATGTACGTGATATTTTTTTTCATTCATCGATGGACTGCTCGACAGTTATTAGGAATTGCAATTAAAGGTACGCATTCATAAAAATTTATAATACTCGTTAAAAATAGGGTTCTATGTAAATTAACGATTAGTAATCACAGAATGTTTAAAATCAAGCACGAATAAAAAACGTATTAAGAATTTAAAATTTCTATAAACTAAAAGGATACTCGAACCCTTGGTATAACCACAAATTCATGACGGTTTATAGAAGAAGCACAAATTGAAGGTTGTGATTACTCATACGTTAAATCTACATCCAAATAAAAGTACGAGACACGTGAGAAATAACACGCGTCCAAACATTGGACAAGAGCCACGAGGAAAATTGTGAAATTTTTCACATTATAAGAAAGGAACAAATGGCGGGCAATTGTAGTTCGAACACCAACATTTTTAACAATTTAAGCAGCTCTTAAAGCTTAGAAGTTTCTCCAGGCGGAGAAATAATGTCCCACCAAACTAATTTGAACGTTTCTAGGACATGCGAGGTACACACTGTTCCTGGCACTTTTTTTAATGTTCTGAAAACGTTTTAAATATCTTGTGCCCACTGTGTAGGTAATTCTTATCAGTTTACATGGTTTTTTGGTACTTTTTACAGGTATTTCTGTAAATAATACAGAATGTCTTCAAATGTTACAGGGTTTTCCATCAAATCTAAAGTGAAACACCAAGTCATTGACAAGATTCTGGTGATTGACAATTGGTAGATTGATGTAATAAAAATAAAGAATAAACCTTTGCAAATACTTTTAAAGCGAAATTGTAAGTGACTTGGAGCATTGACTACACTGAAAATTTTTTGGGCGATCTGCTCGCCCACGTAGTAGAGCTGGAACGCCAAATGCGTCGCGCGCTTCTCCTGCAACTTGGTACACATCCTCTCTCATATTGGGTACGCTCTGTTCCCACATTGGAACAGCTGTAATCCCAACAGTATTGGTACAGTAACGCTCCCGTTAGGTGGGAGCACGGAATCCCCACGCAGAGTTTCGCGCGGAGTTATACAGTTATAGTTTACACTTGTGGGGCAATTTAATTCTCTTTTGTGGGAGTGCTGCGTTCCCAACACACGGGATAGGATCTGCGTTCCCAACACACGGGATAGGATCTGCTTGCACGTTTGGTACTGTAGCTTACTTAAAAGTGGTCTGGCCACTACACCAACCGTCGTGGTGGCGCTGCGTTGCCACTAAGAAGACAGCTGCTTGCCCAAATTTTTTTCAGTGTAGAACTTCATACGCGCCCTGCGCCTACGCCTAATTCTCTTACGTGCAATTGTTTTATTTTCAAACGAAGTTGAGTAAAATACCATTAAATTAATTTTTACTGTAATAACGTTTATTTGTACACGGCTTCGCTTGGGTGCCCTCTCATGATACAAATTAAATAATCGTGCAACTATAAATGTTTGCATGCAACTTTAGAAAAGCAATTTAAAGTAAAGCTGCGTATTAACAACTATGTTCCCATCTGTTGCTGGTGTAAGATATTTAGATTATGAAAAATGTGCCTTCAAGTGCATCTTCTTTTAGTAGCAGTTAATAAGCGTTTGTTCGATAACTTCAAGAATTTTTTCTCTATGCTAGCGCCATGCAGTGGAAACCTACGACAACAACGCTACGATGCAAGTAAGAGAGAATTCTATTTTTAAACTTCACGCACAACATACTACTTGAGCTATTATGGATGCGCTTGAAGTCACCTTCAGCAGAAGTTAATGACATTTTTAAAGTTTTTTAACGCTGCAAAAAAATTATTGCGATTACTCCGTGAGTTTCTAATAGAAAATTTAATGTAGATCCGAATTTCAATAGTTTAAAAGTTGATCTTGCTGTTTTTTGAATTTTTTAAAAAAGGAACCGAATGGGGATCCAATGGGGTCTTTACCCGTACTTTATAGAGGTTCCTTCGGTCCGCCAGGGTAGTAAATTATATTATAAATTATTTTTCAAATGCAGTAATAATAGTTCAGTAAATGAAAATGAAAAATGACAGGTCTAAACGATGAAAAAGGCGGTAAAAAATATTTTAAGAAGATTTCACAAAAATTCGAAAGGTTTTTAAAGATTTCACAAAGATTCATATCAGTGTATAAGATGTTTATACTCAAAGCAGTGAATAAAAAGAAAAAGACTGAATTTAATGAAAAGGAAATTTTTATCACGAAAATTGTACTACTTTTCTAAATTCTTAATATATAATATATAGTGCATTTATTTTCTAATAAAAATAAAATTGTTTAAAATGTTTATATGGTTTTGATTATAATATTGTAGTTCAGATAAAACAGTTGTAACTACTATTAAAAAGATTATAGCTGCATTTATGTTTATATGTAATGTTTTAAACATAGTACAATATAAATACAACTAACCTCCTTACTAATAAGTAACTTTTTTGGCATTTGTTATAATATATAAACCATATTTATTTTAAAAATTAAGAAAATTCGTTCAAAAGAGCAATCGATTTTCTAATGATAGAATATATAGGTAAATGCGATAATCGGCGTTTACGCTGCTATTGTCTATTTCGACGATTAAAATCTTTCTGTGGTCACTTTTTTGTCATTTAGTTTTAATTTTTGTAGGTTTTAGAGTCTTAATTAAGGTATACCCAATGCCTTATAGTCAGAATAATACATATTAATGGTTCAGGTTAAACTAATCAATTCTTTTCTCGGCAAATCGTTCACAGTTAGTAATTAGTTTCTATACCTTATTATCAGCTGGAAAACTTATCATTTCAATATTTTCAGTCTTTTTCTGTTCGTTAATTGCTTTAGTAATTTAAGTAGCTTTTTAATTAAACCATATTATAGTTCTTTATGATTTTGTGGACTAATTCTTCCCTGATTGAAGTAAAAAGTTAGAAATACTATTACTATTAATCATTTTCTATATCTAGGATAGAAATGATAGCTTGCCGACAACTCAGCGGCGCCCTCTACAAAATTCATTAAATTAAAAAAATGACTAGGTTACATTTTTTGCTATTTTTTTTTGCTTTACAATGTGCTATGAATTGCTTTTGTAAAATCAACCCTTATTTAAAAAAAATTAGTCCCTGTAATGAAAAAAACTATTTAAAAAAAGATTAGGCTAGATTTTTTTGATAGTTTTTTGCTTTCCGATGTGGTATGAAACACTTTTGTAAAAAGAACCCTTCGTTTAAAAAGCAACCCCCTGTGCTGAAAAAACGTATTCAAATAAAAAACTATCTACATGGAACATACTTATAAAATAGTAGCACGGTATTTTTAAACTATAACTAAAGAGCAAAATTATTCTTCACTTCTAATCGTTACAAAAACAATTCCCGTATTTGTATCTGAATACAAACCTTCAGACTGATTTTTGTGCTTATAAGTTGTATGCTCTTTCTTTATTTTCCTATGCCACATCAACTGCTTCTGTAAAATTAACTCTTATATAAAAAAGTAACATCCTGTAATCATGTTAACCCGCTGGAAAAATCAAAAAACCGAACTACTTTAATAAAATCGAGTTTTCACAATTTCGAATCTTGAATATTTATTAGCTGAAACAACGCGACCTGTATTTTAAGGAGATAATAAATCGGCGACAGGTTACGGCACAACTCAAAGCCAATATGTATTTTACAACATACATGTTGATTCCCAGCACCCCTAGTCACGCGAATGATTTTTAGGGTTTTAAAATTATTTCAACTTATCTTTAAAAATAGTCCGAATAACTATTTGAAAAAATTATTTTAGAAAAAGTCTGCTCTCAACAAATTTTTAATTGTTCTGAAAATTTAGATTGTTCTTTATATGAAAATTAATTATTCTCGTTAAGCATTTTTTGCTAGAATTTGTTTAAAGGCATTAAAAGATAAAAGATGTTACAATTTTAGCGTATACATTACAAATTTTATTTTTGTAACCATTAGGTATGAGAAATAATTATGCTTATAAGTACCATAACGGTTTTATAAGTAAGTTCCATCTATGTAGATAAACACTTCTTTTCAATACGTGTTTTCATTACAGGGTGTTGATTTTTTTTATATAAGGTTTAATTGTACAAAGGCGATGGATATGTATTTGGAAAATAAGCCAAGACCATAGCACTAAAGAGCACAAAAATGCCAATAGTTAATGTATACAATTTTTGGAATCAGTCTGCATGTTTGTATGCGGATATAAATACGTGGGTTGTTTTTGTACTGATTAGGAGTATTAACCTACCGATCAGTGGCTCCTCAGTTATGCTTTAAAAATACCGTGTTAATATTTTATAAGTATTTTTCATGTCCATGTCATTTTTTAAATACTTTTTTCATTACAGGGGTAATTTTTTTAAATAAGGGTTGATCTTTCAAATGCGATTCATAGCACATTGTAAAGCAAACAATAGCAAAATAGTCTAAGGTAGTCATTTTTTCAAATTTAATTATTTTTGTAGAGTGCGCCGCCCCGTTTTCTCAAAAACTATAATAGAGCAAAAAAATGTTTTTTTGTGAAAAATAGCAAAAAAATATGCATTATATAACATTTTGTTTTTCGTTAGTGGCGCCGCTGAGTTGTCTGACCTTAATTAATCGATACTGCTATGTAAAGCGCATTTTTCTGGCTTGATTCACTATTTTGCTTGGCACATTATTGAAACATTCTATGCTATTGTAATACTCTCCTGTCAGGGAAATTCGTCTAAATGTTAGGGAAAAGTCAGGGAAATTGGAGAATTCAATCTTGTGGCCACCCTGGTTAAACCCAGTCTATCCCTCGTCTATTAACGTTCCACCTGCATATCTATCTCACTTTTTTATCCAGGGTTAGTTTATTCTATCCCTTTTTTATCCAGAAGTACCAGTTTCTATGTCTACTTTTCTCTATTTCCTTGTCAGTAAACTTTTACTTCTTTCTCATTGAATCATCACTTATGTTTCCACTTATAATTCCCCACTTCTATATCCTTCGCCTATTCACGTATATCCTCTTTCATCTTTTTGTAAATCCAGATTCTTACTTGTCTCTCTAAATTCTAATATGTAAATAAATATCTAATTGAAAATTTAGTATTATTTTCTCCATATCAGCTGTCCGTTAGATTTTGCCTATCTACATCTATTGTTTTCTGTCTCTCTGTCAATTCAGCCTTTTCGCCTATTTATTTTAATCCCCTGTTATTCTATGTGCGTCTATCCCTTGTCGATCAGGCTGATCTTTATACAGACATTTCATTTTGTAAATCTTTCTCTACTGATATTGCTTTCAATTTTTAAATCTAGAAAGGCCTCCAAATTTGAGTCAAATCGGCTAATACTTACCCATTGCCCCATACAATTGAAGTTTCGCATAAGATTAACATGGGAGAAATTCGAGTCTAAACTGTTTATTGGATATGGAAGTTGTTTTCTGAATAGAAGTTTTCTTAGGTTCGAAAAAATGTGTGTTTTGGACTTTTTATTACAAAATTTGGTTAATTTTTTATTTAATAATAAAGATTAAATTTGTTTATTTTTCAGAAGTGCCATTTTATGTATTTAATAATTTTGGACTTATTAAAAACTATCTAGAAATAATTTCCAATGGTTGATGCAAATTTATTTTATTTATCTTTGTGAATATTGTTTAAATAATCAACAATGTTTGTCAATTTGAAAAGTACCATAGCGAAGAATCATCACAAAGATATTCTTGGTTAAATTCATAAACGAACATTCAGGGAATGGTTATCGGGAAGATATTATTGGTTGGTTCCGTAAACAGATTCAGCCCAGCTGATGAAAAACATAGGTAAACAGCATATATTTTGTAGCAATAACGATGTTGGCTCATGTATCAACAAAGCAGCATTGGTGGGGAGTTTTACTTTTTCTCATTCAATGAAAATTTCTGCGTAAAGTCATCGCTTGCTTTTCGAAACTTACGGGGATTATACTCCATCGATTAAAACGTATAAGTGCTGGGTTCGACAATCCAAAGTGATTTAAAAAAAGTGACAAAGAACGTTCAGTTCATCCAGAATAGAACGAGGATAAGGTATTGAATAAGTTACCCTACCTAGGATACTACATAGGAACCTACATAGGAACCTAAATGTTTCACCTATAGGAAATGACACAGGATCCCTGAGAGGATCCTGTGTAGGTTATTCTATAGCAGTGGTCGGCAAACTTTTTGTTCACTTTCCAGGTAGGAGCAGGGTCGACCCAGGACATTTTTTTCGCCTGCCGTGCTTTCTTCGTCAACGCTACGTTTTTCCTTAAATGCGTTCGCTTTCCTCTGCAGAGGTTCATTGTTAGACGGGATAATCTATGGGAATAGAAAGTTAAAAATCAATTTTGTCTTAAATTCTTTTATTAGCGATTTAAAAGTCTTGAATTCGAAATCTGTTTCTTTTTTCTAATAAACTAAAAGTTTTATAGTTCACTGATTTTTAGTTTTTTAAAGACGTTTTTTAGATTCTTTTTGATCGCCAAAATTCACAAATTTTGAATTTCGAGGCTTCAGAATGCTAATTTTGAAATAAAAAAATTGTTTGTTTTGAATTTTAATCCACGTTACTCAAACCGCCAAATAAAGGAAGCTTTTGTAGCAGGTTGTACCTTTTTGGTGACAGCAGGTACTGCCACGATATTTTGTCTCGACCCGCCACGGCAGCTAGGGCTGCCGCGCGGCTGTAGTTTTTCGACAACTGCTCTATAGAAACCTATATAGGTTCCAGTATTGGACCCTGTCCAGATGTGCAGTAGTATTCTATGGCAGCGCAGAAGTTTTTTTTGATTCTCTAGGAGGACCTAGAGATATATGTGTCATTAGGTATCCTATTAGGCAGGGTCCTATACAGGAAGCTATATATGATGTTATGTATGTTCCTGTATAGAATCCTATATAGGAATATTCAGTAGGGTACTATGTGAAGCCCCGTTTCAAACCCAAGGTGAGTTTGCAGAATCATTGGGAGTTGATCGTTCAGCCATTTATAGATGCTTGCATGCACTGGGACTGGTCCAAAAGCAAGGAAATTATGTGCCGTAAGAACTGAAGCCAATAGAAGTGAAAATAAAAAATGTCAATTTTGAACCGCTACTCCAACGGCAAAATCGGATAGGGTTTCTGCATCTTATTATCACTGGTGATGAGAAGTGGGCCGGGAGACCCGAAATCTTGGAAAAAATCCAAGTATGGAATTTACTCAATCAAACTATTTATCATTTTGTAGACACTTAAAGAGTACTTAAAATTTGATTAATTCAAGTAGAATTGCCTATTATTTTTATGGCGTGTTAGCTTTAACATAGAAAACCACATAAAATAAGTAATAAGAGGGATGATGCAATAACTAATGTATTTTTTAATAATTTTGTCATATAAATTTTTTGGGTTGTATTTTTACATAAATAAATGTTTAAAAAATACGAAATAGGTGCAATGGCTGTACAAAATATATAGGTTTAACTTTTTTTCTGTAATTTATGGGCGAAAAGGGTAATCTTTTTATGTGGGCGCCATTTCATTTCTTTGCAACTTTTCAACACACCCAAATTAGAAAACTGAGGTAGCATTTTGTTCACGAGAATATGTACTTTGAGGCTGACCTTCGACATTTTGCGCGTATAACTAATAATCGCATGAAAGCAATACAAATTATTTATACATATTATTATTGAAGGCAATAATAAATATTTTTAATTATTGTAATATATTGTTTAAAAAAGTTGAAATTTAATATAATTTAATTAAAAACATGTTATAAATAAAAAATGGAATATAAGTTGATTAATATGTAAAACCTAATATAGTTTAAATAATTAACTATGTGATAAATAATGAAATAATAATTGAGCAAAGTATCCATTATTTTAAAATGTTTATTTTTGACCAAAGATTCCCAATCAACTATTACGAAATCTCCTGAGTAAGCATTTCGAGCTTAGCCCGTTAACTATTATAAATTTTGGACGCCATGTTATATTATCCATTTGGAACTTTGAATTTTTTCAAAAAATTCGTCATCAGCCACCCCTAAAACCTCCGATTGAACATTTTTATCCCAATCCGTCAACTTTTCTCAATTTTGGCCGCCATTTTGAATATACTAGTTTGAACGAAGCATCTTTTATAGAAACAGTAGTAATCAGCAACCCCTAAAATCCCAAATTAAGCACTTGTAGCCTAATCTGTGAACTTTTCTTAAACTTCTGCGTTATTTTGAATCCTCCATTTTGAATTTGATATTTAAACTCAGACAGACTATGAGTTATGGATCAAAAGAAGTGGTAATTAAACGGCGTTGATGTCTGGAGAATACGGCGGGTGGAGTAGGACTTCCCACTTCAGCATTTCTAAGTATGTTTTAACAAGTTTTGCCACGTGGGGCCGAGCGCTGGTCATGCAGAAAAATAACTTTAGCGTGTCTCTGCTCGTATTACGGCAGTTTTTCCTTTAATGCTCGGCTTAATCGCAGTAGTTGTCTTCGCTATCTGACTAAAAGTGCTTATTGTGGGTTCTCGGGGTCACTGATTATGAGTTTTTGGTCAAAAACAAAAAGTTCAAACTGGTGGATTCAAAATAGCGGCAAATTTTTAGAAAAGGTGACAGATTAAGCTAAAAGAGTTTATTCAGGAGTCGCTGATTATGAGATTTTGATAAAAAATGCAAAATTTAAAATGGCGGCAACATTGTGAAAAAGTTTACAGATTGGATTAAAGTGCCTAGTTGGGGGTTTCAGGGGTCGATAATTACGAATTCTATTAAAAAATGTCAAATTCAAAGTAGCAGATAAATTGATTTCAAATCGTAGATTTCAAATTATTTATGTCTTACGGTCCAATCGTAAATCGCAAAATAAATATGAGTTAAAAAAACATGTTCTTCGAAACTCAGATATTTATTAGATAGAAAAAACTCCTTTTAAACTTCCTGACGTTTCGGTACACATGCGTACCTTTTTCAAAGGTTCTTAACCTGAGTTGATGATGGTTTAAAATAGTCAAACAGATTAAATTTCAGTCAAAAAAACATAACATTTAAGTCAATTGTTTTTTAAAAAATTAATTAAAATTTAGTCATTTTAGAAGTCTCAAAAAATACTGAGACTTCAATCGATTAGACTAAATTTTTCAAAAATATAGTACGAGAAAAGAAATTAGCGTAGGTTAGGACGGACAAACAGAAATTGACAGAAATATCAACATTCGAAGAAAGGATTGATTTGTTTCATCAAATCATTTTACAATGGCAGATAAATTGTTAAAAAGTTGACAGATTAGGCTAGAAGTGCTTACTTGGGGGTTTTAATGGTTGATAATAACGATTGCTCTGGTGAAAAATGCTACATTCAAACGGTACATTCAAAATGGCGGCGAAAGTTGAGAAAATTTGACGGATTTGGATAAAAATGCTCAATCAAGGGTTCTAGGGATGACGAATATTTAGAAATATTCAAAATAGATAATCCAACATGGCATCCAAAATTTATAATAGTTAACGGACTGAGCTAGAAATGCTTACTCGCGGTTTTTCGTGATAGTTGATTGGGAATGTTTGGTAAAAAAGAAACAATTTAAAATAATGGATAATTTTTTAAATTATAAATTCCATTATTTATCACATATTTCATTATTTACACTATATTATGTGTGACATATTAATCAATTTTTAATCCATTTTTTATCTATCACATACGTTTTTAATTCAATTATATTAAATTTTAACTTTATTAAATAATATATTAACATATTTACAAATATTAATTATTGCCTTCAGTAATAATATTTATAAATAATTTCTATTGTTTTCGTGTCATTATGAGTTAATGTTTTCTAATTTTATGCATAGATGTTATTGGGTAGGTGAGTGCATTGAATATCTCGATAAAAGTGGGGACGAATGAATGCGCACAGCTACGATTGAAGCGAGTTTTCTTTGAAATAAATGAAAACGCGCAAAATGGCGAAGGTCAGGCTCAAAGTAAATTATCTCGTGAACAAAATTTCATTTACCATTTCTCATTTTTCTCATTTGGGGGTGTTGAATAAAGTTTCAAAGAAATGAAATGGCGCCAACATAAAAAATATCACCTTAACCCGTTAACCTCAGGGCTTTTTTGCTCTACTTAACTCCCGGGGAGGTGGTCAAATCGACCCTACGCTTTAAAAAAGTCGAAAACGTGTTTCTAAAAATCTGAAAAAATGCTTGGTTGTTGTTGGAACCTTCTACTTGACGGTAAAATTTAAATGATTGATATATTTAACAATATAAACAAATAAACTCATAGAAAAAAATAGTTTTTTGCTATTGCACCTATTTTGTATTTTCTAAACATGTGTTGATGTAAAAATACAATAGAAAAAATGTATATTACGAAATTATTATAAAATACATTAGTTATTGAAATCATCCCTCTTATTACTCATTTTATGTGGTATTCTAAGTTAAAGATATCACGCTCTAACAATAATAGGCAATTATTGGTACTTGTAACAATCGATTTTTAATTATTCTGAACTGTCTACAAAATGACAAATAGTTTAATTTATTAAATTTCTACACTTGGATTTTTTTCAAGATTTCGGGGCTTCTGGCCCACTGTGCACTCTCGCTATCCAGACGAAATAGTGTTGGACGCGGAACATTTGTTCCTGGCGGGAATTTTTTCCTAGCTGGATACGTCTGGCATATGTAGAGAGTAAAAATATAAACAAATATATTTTTAATGTTAAATAATGAAATTTATACCATTTATGTTAAGTCTGAAATACTCCATCAAATTACCATCCTTCTTAATTATTAAAAAAATACTTTCATGCATTGAGATTTGAGAAGTCGGCGAATTTTTGTCCGAGAAAAATATTTGTTTCATACTGCATTTTATATAGTTCGACTATTTTAAATGACAGTTTCGAGTCCGCCCTTTTGGAAACTACCAATTCGAACGGGTTTTGGTCGTTTGAAAAGTGAAAATATCATTGATATTTTGTACTTTAGGAGCCCCTGATTAATAATATACGTGTCCCAAGGTCGAGGGAAAAATACTTTTTCGTTGTTGCGTCCAAAGCCGCTTTTTGTGTATGCTAAAGGAGACATGCCGACACTAGAAGACTGTTTGGCGCCACGCCCAGAAAACATGCACAACTCTGTACTTCTTTCATATTTTGAAGCTGAGGACCCTCTGATAAATAATATACTTGTCGGAAGGTCGAGAGAAAAACCCTTTTTCGTTGGTGTTGCGTCCAAAGCTAATTTTCGTGCATGTTAAAGGAGACATACCGGCACTCGAAGATGGTTTGTCACCGCGCTTAGGGATTATACCCAGCTGTGTGTCCCTTTGATATTTTGTAGTTTAGGACCCGTCGATTAATGATATACGTCTCGGAAGGTCGAAAGAGGAATACTTTTTCGTTGGTGTTGCGTCCAAGGCCGCTTAATGTGCATGCTAAAGAAGACATACCAACACTAGAAGACGGTTTGGTGCAACTCTCAGAGATCATGCCCAGTTCTGTGCTCCTTTAATATTTGGTTGTTTAGGACCCCCTGATCAATAATATACGTGTTTGAAGGTCGAGAGAGGAATACTTTTTCGTTAGCGTTGCGTTCAAGGCGGCTTTTTGTGCATGCTAAAGGATACATACCGACACTAGAAGACGGTATGGTGCCACGTTAACGGATCATGCCCAGCTCTGTGTCCCTTCGATATTTTGTA
>NC_046659.1:2494017-2495002 GCF_010883055.1 Belonocnema kinseyi
TTACGTGTCTGATAATCGAGAGAGGAATACTTTTTCGTTGGTGTTACCTCCAAAGCCGCCGTTTATGCATGATAGAGTAGACATACCAACCCTCGAAGACCGTTTGGCGCCACGCTCAGGGATCATGTCCAACTCTGTGCTTCTTTGATATTTTGTAGTTCAGGACCCTTTGATCCATAATGTACATGTCTGAATCATGTACATGTGCCAAACAGTCCTCTCGTGCCGGTATAGGTCTGTCAGCATACATAACTCGACCTTCAGACACCTATATTATGGTTCAGAGTGTCCTAAACTGTAAAATATCAATGACGTGAAGAGTTGGGCATGATTCCTGAGGTTGGCATTAAACAGTCCTAGAATGTCGGCATGCCCCCTTTATCATGCATGAAAAGCAGCATCGGAAACAACATCAACCAAAAAGTATTTTTCTCTGGACCTTCAGACGTGCAAATTATTGATCAGAGGGTCCTCAGCTTCAAAATATGAAAGAAGTACAGAGTTGGGCATGCTTTCTGGGCGTGGCACCAAAGAGTCCTCGAATGTCGGTATGTCTTCTTTAGCATGCACAAAAAACAGCTTCGGACGCCACACAAACAAAAAATCATTCTTCACTTGACTTTCAGACATGTACATTATCGACTAGAGAATGTTAAAGTACAATATATCAATGAACAGGGTGGCCACATGTCAGGGAAAATAAAGTTTGTCAGGGAAGTCAGGGAAATGTCAGGGAAATGAAGCAGCTTTTAGGGAAAATAGAAATTTACATGTTTTTATAATATCTATGACAAATTTTTAATTATATATATAATTATAAATTTGTCATAAGGACAACCGCAGGATTTCGCCGGGAGCGGGTGCTAATCTGAAAAATTGCGCGAGCTTCCAGCGAAATCGCGGTAAAATTTCAGCCACAACCACGTCTCACAACCGTGAGATAGGTGGTTACAGTCTGTAAAGGAATCAATACGACGATCCAGCA
>NC_046659.1:2495102-2496432 GCF_010883055.1 Belonocnema kinseyi
TTGAAAATTAAATTTCGAAAATTTTTTCTAAAGCCTCCAGGGGACTTCGTTTTCGCACGAAAAAATTTTATGTGCCCTTATTGCATCCGGACCCACATTTATCGAGCATTAATTATATATTGGCAATTAATTGTTTCGCTTTCCTTGCTCAGCTTCTTCCTCACTCTACCCTTCTCTGTGATGGTCTACCGGTAGTTAAATATTAAAACTAAAATCATGGGTATTAATTTAGAATAATGTCCTCAAATACTTTTTAATCGTCTAGGGGTGTTCGTTAATTTTACAAACAATCTAGCTCCCTTCAGCCAATGAAGTATAATCCCATTTACTCAAGTAAATTAATGATTGATCTAGCAATAGCAACCTCGGGTTGCGGATAGAGGGTCCCTGTACCAAGGGTTTCTGCTGAATATGGTTACAAAAATAAATAGGCAGTCGCCTTACATTATTGCCACTATCTCTAGCACTGCGCCATTCCGACGGGTACTTGTGCGGCAAACCTGCAGATCGAAAGTACAAGGTCACTCATGTATTTTACATGGACGATCTTAAGATCTATGCTAAAAACAGAGAGCAACTGCATCTAGCTCTGGGGATTGTCGAACGATATACTAAGGAAATTGGAATGGAATTTGGGTTAGACAAATGCGCCAAGGTTTATTTGAAGCGAGGAAAACTTAATGGCATTCCTGAAGATCCTGAGCTCGTTGATAGAAGCGCCATAAGACATCTTTGCGCTGGAGAGTCTTATACATACCTGGGCGTGCCACAGAGCCGCATTCAGGATGTAACATCTATAAAGGATACTCTCCGAAGCAGATACAAACGTCTTATCCGACAGATTTGGTCTTCCGAACTGTCGGCGAGGAACAAAGTATCTGCAACGAACATGCTTGCCGTCCCGGTACTACTCTATTCATTTGGAGTAGTTCCATGGACGAAGAACGAGCGCAGATCTCTTGATATCGGAACAAGAAAGGTTATGCACATGAACAAAAGCATGCATCTTAAGTCTTCCGTTCCGCAACTGTACATCTCACGCCGTCAAGGGGGTTGCCGAATATTGAGTCTTGAATGTCTTCACAACAGGATTATTCTGGGTACAGCACACAGAGTTGCAAATGGAAGAGACCCTCTTCTTAAAATGGTCAGGAATCACGAAGAAGTGGGCAAAGGAGCATTTCTATGCAAAGCAGCGGAGGAGGCTGCTGAAACAATCGGATTTGACTTCAGTATTAGGGGTGAGCAAAATGCATCAAATCTAATTTATCTCGAGTACTCACTCCTGAAAGCCCGAATTAAGAAAGCACAAGAGAAAAACTTTCGTGAA
>NC_046659.1:2496532-2539481 GCF_010883055.1 Belonocnema kinseyi
GTTTTTTGGCTTTAATTTTTAAACTAAAAAAGTTACAACTTTTTGTCTTAAGAAAAAAATATGCGCAATCAAATTTTACATCCATATATATCTTTTGAAAATGAAAATTCGAAAATTTTTTCTAAAGCCTCCAGGGGACTTCGTTTTCGCACGAAAAAATTTCATGTGCCCTTATTGCATCCGGACCCACAAATGATGTACGACTCATGACACTTAACGTTAATACATTCCGTAAAAAGAAAGAGTAATCATGCAACCTCAACTAAAAATCAGACCTATACGGTTTGCTCAACCTAACGAGTATAGCGAATAAACGATTATGCTGATAGCGCTACTCATACTTATATGGGGCAGCCATTGAAACCAATTTTATGTGAGCGACCCTATTCGTCCTTGGCTTACTGCCACCATTAACCCTCATAAGTTAATTCATGCAGTTTTAAAACAGGGGAAATGATAACTCCAAAATGGTGCCTTATTCGTGACTCTCGAGGTCGACCAAGGTCGTAGCCATGTTGGAGATTTCATTTCGACACATCGCTTGAGATAATTCTACGGTCGAAGCTATCCAACCTGGCGACGACCTTCTATGACCTTTAAAGTCAGGATGCCGCGCCATGTTGGACACTATACCGGTTTGCACTCAGAATGAACGACCCTCCGCCAGAACGGAGAATTTACGCCTCACAAAACAATCAAATATCTAGCAAGGTTCTATTCCTCGAGGACAAAAGCCCACTATACACATTTTATCGCGTATGACTCGAACCCATCGTCCCCACCACATTGAATTGACGGCCACGCACTTACTATAGGAAGACGAAATAAAGTCACATAGTGTCAAAATTTGTCAAGGAGGTCACTTTTTTATGGCTTGTGATTTTTCTTCGAGAATGCGTAAATTATGTAAATAAAATGGCCCTACAACGTTTTTGCAAAATTTTCATTTTTGAGTCGTTATTTTTATTTACATTTTTAAGCATTGTTCACGTAATTAATTTTTTTCTCCCGATCGGTACAAACTATCGCCATAATTTTTTGCATCTTTCGCTAAATATGTTCATTCTATACAATAAAAATCATTTTACCATTGTTGCATAAATATTGATGAAATTAGCAACAATTTTTATAAACAAATATAATTCCTTCAAACTTCTCAATTTATTCCAATGTTTTACAAGACTAATTACGATAGCTTGTTTAATTACGAAGATTTTGTTAAAAAAGATTAGGGAACTCGCATATCATTAAAAGTTGTGCGTGTTTTCATGTTGACGTTCCGCGCCCCATGCCACGCGACGTACGATACATGAATTTCGCTGCGCGCTGTAGCGTGTCTCGGCCGGCAGCATCTTACACGATTTTTCCCGATCGCGTAATAGGCTTATACGTCATTTCAGTTAAATTTTCACATTATAAACTAACCTATTCGAATTTCCGAGTTAATTTTTAAATCGATCACAGTTCGGATTGAAATGGAAATCTTCAAATATGTTGCTACGGCAATTCGTTTAAATTTGGACATTATCAACTTAGTGCCGTAAAGGACCTCGGTCAGCCGATACGCCGACGCGCCAAATTCGAATCAGCGGTGGCGCATGCGTCTATATTTTTCTGTTATATATTTATTTTCTAGATATGAATAATGGCATCAGCGAATTATGTTTCAGCGCCTATTAAGTTTAATCTGTTTTTCCGTCTAGTTTTGAATGAAATTATAAAAAAGGGAAAAAATTAGGAAAAAGTGAAACTAAAAATGTGATTTGAGGATATCTCGGGAAAAGAATCAGCCACGATTTCAGTCTCTACAATTTTTTAGGTTTAAAATGCATACGAATGAAGCCCGCCAGGGCGAGGCTCAAAGCCATCAGGTATTTGCTGCAGTTTTTGAATTGAACTAGCATATAGCTTTAGGTCATTCATGTACAGAAGATCAGTCAGTCAATGTACATCTTTGTTATCATGTACTTCGAAACCATGAGTATTGCTATTTAGTTTTTTACTCAATGAATTCAACGCTCAACATAACCATAATACAATGAAGAAGTCCTCTGCCTAGAGACCCGACGCAATACGTATTAATCTAGTTACTCGTAGTTGCTCAAAATTAAGGTACTGAAGTAAATGCTTGCTTAAGGTCAATGTTTCCTATATTCCTGTTTTTAGTAAGTTTTTTTTTATCTTGACCACAGCTTCAATGGTAAGTAGGTATTTACTGCCCCGCATAGGTAAAACCTTGTTTAGCTGACCTATTAGTGGATGCAGAGCTTTATTGATGTATGCCCTTGGTAAAGAATGCCTTTGGGTGAGTTTTGCATTTCTGAATTTTAGTAAAGAACTACCAAAATTCCATTTAAGGCCATGTAATAAGTGGGTCACGTGACCAGATTTCTACCTAACCGACACTTTTTTATTTCCTAACTTATTTTCACACGAAGTGCTAAATCGAGTTTAAAATTTAAGATAATAAATAAGAAGCACTAAGAAAGGTAGGTAGGACCCCGCAGCAAATGTACATGAAATGGCTTTCGGTCGATTTTGATTAAACTTCGTAAAATTGTAGTTCTCAATGTCTCGATCAAAAGTGTTATGAGGCACAAAGTCCGAAAATAGACAGTTTTCGAGTTATAGAGGGTTAAACATCCAACCCTTTTAAGAAACATTACCAAATATCTCGAAAACTGCAGCTCTGCGAAAAAAATGTTCCCTATGAATCTTATTGGGCTCTAACGGGGAAATGCAAAGAAAGTCATGGCCTTAAGACACAGGTCATTTTTCAAAGTCATTCAATGTGAACTTGTCATTTATTGCTAATATTCAGCCAATAAAGACAAGATATGAAGAGGAAATCCATTTAGAACCTATAAAGGCAAGAAATGAAAATAACTTAGTTAACAGCCAGCCAATGAAGGCAAGTCATGAGCGCGATTTAGTCATTATCTAGTCAATGAAGGCAAGATTTGTCCAGGATGTTGTCAATATCTAGCCAGTGAAGGCATGAAATGAACTTGATTTAGACAATATCTGGCCAATGAAGGCAAGACATGAGCGAGATTTAGTCATTATCTAGCCAATAAAGGCAAGAGATGAGCGAGATTTAGTCATTATCTAGCCAATGAAGGCAAGATTTGTCCAGGATGTTGTCAATATCTAGCCAATGAAGGCATCAAATGAGCTTGATTTAGACAATATCCGGCCAATGAAGGCAATACATGAGCAAGATTTAGTCATTATCTAGCCAATGAAGGCAAGATTTGTCCAGGATGTTGTCAATATCCAGCCAATGAAGGCATGAAATAAGCTTGATTTAGACAATACCTGGCAATAATATTCTCATTTCTTGCCTTTATGGGTTCTATATTGATTTCCTCTTTATATCTTGTCTTTATTGGCTGAATATTAACAACAAATGGCAAGTTCACATTGAATGACCTGGAAAAATGACCTGTGTCTTAAGGCCATGACTTTCTTTGCATTTCCCGGTTAGAGCCCAATAACTTTAATAGATAACATTTTTTTCGCAGTGCTGCAGTTTTCGAGATATTTGGTAATGTTTCTTAAAAGGGTTGGATGTTTAACCCTCTATAATTCGAAAACTGTTCATTTTCGAACTTTGTGCCCCATAAAACTTTTAATCGAGACATTGAGAACTACAATTTTTCGAAATTTTAATTAAAATCGACCGTAAGCCATTTCATGTACATTTGCTGCGGGGTCCTTTTTAACAATTATAAAAAAAATTGTAAAAAATTTTTTTGCTTTTTTCATAATTATTAAATTGTAGGTCCAAACCCAACTTTCTACATTAACGGTAACGTTAATACTCTGATGTAGTTCTAGTCTATGTGGTACTTGAACTTTCTTACACCTAGCACCAATACCTTCAGCTTTTAGCAGCCCCTTCTGAAGTTCACCTTCCAGACGAATTTTGCCATTAGGAGTTTGTTCCATTTATATTTTGATAGTTCGTATTATAGTTTTCGTGCACGAAGGTTAAATGTATCTAAGAAGATTACCAGAAGTGGGTATATTTGATGTTAAATGGAACAATAAAACATGTACACCTGTGGCACTCGCCAACTATGAATGCTTCTTTCTCGAAAAGTAGTTGTTCGAAGTTCCAACTTCAATAACGTTTCATTAATGCGTTTTTCAACCTGGAAAGATCGTTCCTGGCTTAGAATGTCGCGAATTTATCCCGTTATAAGCCTCTATACATAGAACCATACCAACAAAGTGGAACCAATTCTTGCAGAACATCACATATACTCCATTCATTTAAAAAATATTTACAATTTATATATCTGACTCAAGTATTCCCTTGATTTCATTCTTTTTCGACCCTCTATATTCATTGGTTAACTTAAATTACTTTATTCTGCTCTCTGCTTTCCAGAGTTCATAATTTGCCACAATAGAGCGTTTTTCAACAATGACAACATTATCCTCTCCACAATTTTCTGATATCACGAAATAATAGAAAGGCCAATAACATTATGGACGAGAGGCGAGTGGCTGACTACTTTGTAGTTGCTGGTCTACCGGGTCATGATGATGATATTCAAGAAGAGAATGAGTCGGAAAATATATTAGAAGATTGGTGCCAAGAAGGAACGCATCTGAAAGATATGCAAATGCCAGCACCGATAACAGACTTAGCTGTCATATTTCCAGCGCTGGGTGAAACTTGTCCTGAGGGATATACTCTATTGGATACGACAGTTAGTGGATTTCCTGCTGACCTGAACCATGGAAGTTTAAGAACGAACGAATGTTATTTATGCTACATGAGGAGCCGGGATAAACCACCTTTAGTGGATATAGGTGATGCTTTTTGCTAATATATTTTTGTTTCATATTATCTAATTGAGTTACTCTTAAAATTGTTTATTTATGATTTGTTAATCAATTCCTTCAGGTGTGATATATGATGGGAAAGAGCGAATAATGAAAGATGCAGAGATCGTTCAAGAAACGCCATCCGGACACGTAGCAAATGTCAATAATTCCACATCGAGAATTTTTGTTACCTACAGGCGGGCAAGCCGAAAAATGCCTTGTAATTCGCTTGTTGTTACAGACATATGTGTGATTTTGGCAAACAAAGGAGAGACTCCACCACATGCCTTTTGTGTTATAAATAAAAATTTAAATAAAGGCATGTTGGGTAGTGACGTTTTTCTCTGTTATAAAAAGTCTATGAATCGGGCGAATTTAATATCATTAAAGCCAGCAATATTATACAAGTATCCAATGATGGACTATAGCAGTTTTGTTTTTCCAAATTCAGTCGCTATGTTTTGTCTCCCAATGGGCGCCACAATAGAGTGTTGGCCAAAAGTTGCCTGCAAACCAAAACCTGTTTTTTCGACATTCGTTTTAACTGTTGCGGATGCTGCCCAAAAAATTTATGGTTCTGCAATCACATTTTATGAAGAAGTTGTGCCTGATTTGTACATTCCTCACTGCAAAGTTGATCCCGAAGTTTCGGAAATTCCGGAATCCAACTCAAAAAGTGGTAACGTAACGTTACTTTTTTTGCATTACACAGATACAATTTTTACAGGTTTAACACAGTGACTTCCATTTAAAGGGAGCTGCGACCATATTTTTCAAATGTTCGATATTTCATTATAATGAAGGCTGTTCTATTCAGAGTTGATTTAGCATATTAATTACATTAACAGGTATGTGGGAGGATCTCAATTTTTGAAACAGAGACAGTGAGATCTCTTTACACTGCTGATAATTTCTTGCAAATTCAAGTAGTCTTCTGCTGCAGAAGTCATTGAAATCTTACTCATCAACAGAAATAAAATAAAAATTGATTTACGATGATTGAAAATTCGGAAATTCAATAACGCGCATAACTTTGATGAGTGGTGCGAGTGCTAGTTTGCTAAAAGTAGGTTTTTTTCAATTAGCCAATTGTGGCGAAGTGGTAAAGCTGCTTTATTTTATGAGTGTTCAATTGCTGGGAATTTAAAAAATACTTATTTCCTTATTAGTAATTATTATTCAACAAAGTATCCATTAATATTTTGCTATGGAAGTTACATGAAACTTCACGAACTTGTGGTAACAAATTCAGTCAGATGTTTCTAACAGTGTAATAATTTTCCATGTATTTAATGACACATATACACAAAAAAGTCCTATGCGCGGAAAATTCCCTTGAAAAACAGCTTTTTCGGGTATGCAATTACCTTTCGTATTTAAATAATCTAGAAATAGGTCAGAATGATATATTTATTTATTTTTGTGCGCTGAATATGAATCTGCCATTATTTCACCCCAGCTTCTTAAGGTTTTCCCTAGATGCAGAAAATTCCCTGAAAAATTAGTTTTTCTAGCTATGAAATAACCTTTGGTATTGAAATCGTCTGAAAGCTGGTCAGAGTATGATGTTTTTTATGTATTTTGGTGCGCTGTATATGAATATGACTAGTTTTACCAGTGCGTCAGACATTTTTGCTAGACGCGGAAATTTCTTTAGAAAATCAACGTGTTCTATCATGAAGTTACCCTTTGTATTGAAATCATCTTAAAACGGGTCAGCGAAGTAACATCTTCATGTATTTTCTTGCATGAAATAGGACCCTTTCGGTTATGACATTAAACATGGTATTGACATTTTCTGGAAGCAGGTGAGACATGATATCATTATTTATTTTTGTTCGCTTATAGGTGCAGATATTTCCCTAAAAAACACGGTATCTTCTTGTGTTTTAGAGAGCTGAATACGAACCTAACATTCCTCTTCCCCTAGCCTGTCAGGGTTTGTTCCGATGTGTGGAGAATTTCCTAAAAAACCAACTTGTCCGTATATAGAATCGCTCTGGGTATTTAATTCATCTTTTTGGATGAATTTATTACTAAGGTTAATATCATACCCGAAAAAGCTTTTTCCTGGGAAATTTTCTGCTCCTAGGGGGAAACCCTCGCTCTCTTGAATATTTGTTTCTTATTTTTTGAATGCGGCATCTGAATATTAGTCTATTTTGCTGACCAGCGTCGGTTTTTGGAAAATATGTTTATATTTCGTTTAATAATAAAAAAGGAGGGAACAATAGAGAAAACTTTCAGTGATACTCAGTGTTAGCTGTATGTGGTTTGTCGCAGCACTCTCATCGACCTCCGTGTAACTCAAGAGGCAGGCAGTCTGGGGCGCATCAAATTGCTCGTAACGAATGACCTTTTCATTGTTATGAGATGCAGGTCAGTTAAATCATGAAAGCATGGATTGATCTAATTTTAATTAGCAGAATTAGCTTATTCATATAATTTGAAGAAATTGAAAAGAGATTGATGAAAATCGGTTAATATTTGCAATAATAATATAAATTTTAAAGTGCACATGAAAGTATAGCCAGATATACTGTAGCGCTGGAATTTTTTTCCGTTCAGCAAAGTCAACAGCCTTTAGCTTAGCCCCGATTTGCAATTTTTTAAATTGAAGCGCGTTAAATTTCAAAGCGCACCTAGGTCTAAAATATTTGCATTTCCATTTATTTATTTATTATATGTTTATTCAAAGTATGAGAAAATTGAGATTTTTCACAAAATCATGTTTAACTCTATAACAGAGGTTGGCATATAATAAAAAGAATTTTAAATCAACGCAGGAATACTCTCACAATGCAAATAATTTGATTGTTGTAAGTTTTCATTATTATACACACGTTACATTGAGAAATAGCCGAACATTGTAATTTATGTTGAAACAAATGTGTTCTTCCATAAAAATGCTTTAAATTACTGTAAGCGTCATTGTTAGTCACAATTTTGATAAACAATAACAATCGTAATTGTTATAAACCATTTTTTGCAAAAATTTGGAATTTGTAGTTTTATCTATTTCGGGGTTTCATTCATGACAAAATGTATTTTATAATATTATGTAAAGAAAGGAAATAAGTGAATATAAAACTTTGGCCTGGAAAATAGTTTTTTTTTTGCACTGAAGCTGCTTCAAATTTTTAGTAAAGAGATTTGCATAAACTTTTTTATGTAAATTAACAGTAAACAATTGTTATTATTTCATTCCAAGTATCACGGAATTTTCATGTAGTTAAAAAATATTCTAATTTATGTTGAGCTTTAGGATTTTTCATCATCATCAGAATTGATACAGATATTGTTGAAAAGAACCTAGTTTTAATTATATTTGTGAAAATACAGGAATTGTTGATTCTGTAATCAAATCAAATAAGTAATTATAAAACTTTGGCTTCTTGGACGGCAAAATAATTTTGTTGCACTAAAATTGCTTTAAGTTTTCGTAAGAGAGATTGGTAGTCACTGTCCCATATAAAACTAACAATAAATAATCGTTATTATTTATTTATGTAATTTTAACTGTCCTGAGAATTTCATGTTGTTAAATAAGCCATTTATTGTTCCATTGTGCCAGATCCATTTATTGATTACCTTGGGCTAAAAGATACATAAATCCTACAAACGATATCCCCCTGCAATTAAAAAAAATATCTTCAGATTAGAAAAAGCCGTTTTTTTAAAGGGAAAATTCCGAGACTTTTTATTTATTCATTTCGATTCCTTATGAAACAATATCAGAAGTATCTTAAATGATTTAGAGGAATCTAAACTTGAAAGAGTCGCTTAAACATCGTTTTTTATAATAATTGCTCATTTCTAGTTTTTGTTTTCAAAATGAAAATAGTGATTGGAAATCGGTCTCACAACAGCTTCTTTACAAGATTAACACATGTTGCATTTTAACAAATATAATTCAACCTATGTTATTTTCAAGGATATCTGCATCAATCCAGATGATGAAGGAAAATCCCAATTTCAAAAACCACAAATTCCATACTTTTCCAGAAAAACTGTTTATAACAATTATAATAGTTAATGTTTCATATATATTTTTCATTTTTTATTGAAGATCACTCTCACCGTAATTTCCAGTAATTCCAGTTAAGACACAACTTTCTTGAACAAAAATTAGAATATTTGGTAAATACATGGAAATTCCATGATACTTGGAATTGAATAATAACAATTGATTATTTTTAATTGTACATGGAAAAAATAAATGCAAGTCTCTTTCACAAGAATGTTGAGTAGCACTATTCTTGCATTTATATCGCCGAGCAAATGTTTTCATTTTCATTAGTGTTTGAAAGAAAGAGTGAGACAACACTATGCAATATTGTATTAAATTATGAAAGAATTGAACAAGTTGATAAGTTCGTATACCTTGGTAGCTTATTTACTAGAGGCGGGAAGATAGATGAGGAGTTCAGATAGGCGCATAAACGAAGGTAAGAAGGTTGTTGGTAGAGCTGGGTCCCTTATCAGAAGTAAAAATATATCAAATAAAGCTAAAATGGCAATACATAATTCTATATTTGTACCTACTGTACTATAAGATAGCGAGACATGGACCTATCAAGAAAAGGATAAGATTAAATTAACGCAATTGACATGAGATTCTTGCGCATAATAGGCCGGAAATCTCTAATGGGCAAAGTGAGTAACGAGATAATTCTCAAAGAATGTGGTGCAGGAGAGACGCTAGTAGGCACGTGGAAAAGAAATCAGTGAAGGTGGTTAGGGCACGTAGAGAGAATGCCAAATGAGCGACTAACAAAACAAGTGTATTAAGTTAAAGTAAATGGCAGCGTACCCAGAGGCAGACCGCGGAAAGAATAGTTAGTACGTGTGAATGAGATCCTAGCTAGAAGAGACATAAGAAGCCACAGAAACACGAGAGCCTGCGTGAAAAAATACATGGACGTAAAAAAAGCTACTGAAGTATGCCAGGACAGAAAAGTATGGTGGCCTGTAGTTAATAAAAAGAGCGTCAGTAGAGTGAATGACGCCTGAAACAAAAGACCTTGGATACTAATGGACCCAAGCGGGGAACCTCACATAACGATTTTGTGTGGATCTTCACTTAGGATGATTGCTAGAGAGATTGATCATTAACCTGGGTCGGGACAGTGTTGCAGAACGAACGTGTTATTTAAAAAAATAACACGAGAATTCTGGATCAATCTAAAAATTGTATATCCCTCTCTCACATTGTTCCCTTTCCCGCCGGGTGAATCACTCCTGCCCCAAAAGGCAAATGGCCTAATGGTATAATAAAAAAAAGTATTACCTTATTGAGTAAAAAGTTGGCAAAAAGTTTAAGAATTAAGATAACACTGCAGTTTGTTAGCATTTACGTAGGAGAAGATAGCTGTGAAGAGTAATAAATTGTTTGAAGAACTATTTTTGTGACCTTGTATAATTTATTACTTTGGTGAGGAAAACTCGGATAAAGAGTTAAAAATGTACGAAGAAATCGCAAACACTTAGCCTTATCATAGCAGAACATACATGCAAGCAATGATAATTCATTTAATTAATTATTATGGGACAAAGTGTAAACTGCTTTAAAAAAACTACTGTTTTGTGCCATCATTCTAAGAAAATATTATTAACAATAATAATTAATTGATTTAACAATTATTTTTCTTGTAATAGATTAAATATGAACTCACTCTTATCGAAAATTGGACAAAAAGTGCAACATTTTGCAATAAACCGTGGTTTACAAACGATAGTAAATCCCCGAGATATTATTTATCTAAAGTTGAATAATAACGCTGCAACCAATTGAAGAATACAATTATCTGGCGTTAAATAATGTTTATCACGAGGCTGAAAAAATTACCCGTCTTCGGTTAATTGTAGTTTTCAATTGTTTGCAGCGTTTTTATTCAACTTCAGATAAATAATATCTCTGAGATTGACTGTGACTTGATGGGGCTTGTGCCATCTGTAGTGTGTGTATGTGTGTGTGTGTGTGTGTATGTATGTGTGTGCTTCGAAAAATAGAATGATTTTGGCAGAAGATTTTAAAGTATCATTTGTCATCCATAGAACAATAAATATGGAAATTGTATAAAGATTAAGGAGGTCTACCTTCAATGAAAGTAAGTGGATTAGTTACTAGAATATGCTGTTTCTATTCAATTTAAATGTATTACCGAAACCTGAAATCGAACTTTGAAACTCGCAAAGTGATATTTACTGAATAGGTTGGAAAATGTGGGATTCAAGCATGCTGTACATCTTGTAAAAACATAGATTTTAATAATTTTCACGTTTATATATGGATAGATTACTTACCACTCATATTTTTAACCCCATTTTTCATTTAATCTTATTTCAATGTTCATCATTTGAAATTTAAGTGCACAAGTTGAAAATAAAAGTTGGTATCGACATAAGTCAGTTAGTAATTGCTTTTCTAATTCATTTCTATGAAAAGAAGTAAGTCTGGTAATTAAAATTGATTTTAGTTATCCTTTCAAACGTTAGGTTTTGTAACCGGCATGAATCTAAGATCAATGAAAGGATAGTTCGTTCCGCATGATTCGAAAAGCTACGTCGTATCTGGCTATACTTTTGTGTGCACTTAAAAATTTCTATTATTACTTTAAACATTAACCGACTTTCATGAATCTTTTTTTTTCTTTTCAAATTATATATTAAACTGATTATGCTCATTAAAATTGAATCGATCCATGCTTTCATAGTTTGAGTTTTAGTAACTGACTTTCATCTCATAACAATGAAAGGGTCATTCGTTACGAGCAATTCGATGTGCCCCAGGGTGCCTGCCTCTTAAATTGCACGAGGGTCGATGAGAATGCCGCGAGAATCCACGCTGAGTGTCCCTGGAATTTTGTTCTATTCTCTCCTTTTTTATTATTAAACAAAATATGAACATTTTTCCAAAAACCGGTGCTTGTTAGCAAAACAGACTAGTATTTGCATGCCGTGTGCAAAAAAAGCAGAAAAAAATTTTCAAAATTGCGGTTGTAAAATGTAATCCCGTTTTGTCACTCTAATAAATGATCGATTTTACTAGTGTTAGGTTCCGTCGGCTTTTTTCATACAATAACAAAGATTTTGTCTTTAAAATCTTAGAAATAAAAACTAACATTCTGACTAACGTCCTCGAATTCTTAGTTTGTGGAATAATTGAAGAAATGTAATTTTGCTAAATTTGACGAATGTGTGTGTATTTTGAAGTTATGTGTGTTACAATTCTTCTCGGGTGTACTTCCAAACTACACAATATTTTTGACCGAAAACTTGGGACAAGCAAAAAAAAAATCATAGTAACTAATGTCCCGCAACGAACCTTGTTTGTAGACAATTATAAAAGTTTATTTAATAAATAATTTCTAAGTTTCTACCGACAGCATCAGTACGACAGAGACCTACATTATCGGAATGGCAGACAGTTAACAACCGATCCTAACTGTAAAATAGTGCACGTGCATACAATTTCTATTTAGCACAATACAAATTTTTTTATTATCCCTAAAAAAGAGTTCAGAGACGTCCGTTATAATACTTTATAGCATCACCGAAGTCAGTTTTTTAAAATTTTCATTTTTGTGGAAAAAAATCCGAGGGAATTGAACCCGATTAACCACACGGCAAATTATCACATTCCCTTAAAGTTTCGTGGGAAACTAGTGTCAGATTTATATCTAGCGCACCAAGGATAATATCGTACGCGAAGAGGCTGATATTCTAGGAAATTTTCCGCTCTAGGGGGAAACCCTGATGTGTTAAGGAAAGCTAATGTCAAAGTCGAATTTAGCGCACCAAAATACATCAAAATATTATGCTTTGACCTGTTTTCAAATGATTTTCTAGCATAAGTAACTTTTAACTAGAACAACTGATTCTCTGGGTAATTTCCCGAATCTATGTGAAAACTCTGACGTGATGGGGGAAAACTAAGGTCAGATACGTATTCAGCGTCCCAAAATACATATAGATACCAAACAACATACAATACCATTTCTGGTGCATGGCGCTTTTTTTTATAGGCCTGTGTTATATTTTTATCACACAACTTTTGGAAAAAATTCTAATTAAATGGTGTAGTAGCTTTAGCGATTTAAAAAAAATTGAGATTCGTCTGCGGACTTTCGGTCAGCCTAACCATCCTTTTTTATCCACACAACATCTATTATACTGACGAGAGTCAATAGATTTACCCTACAGGACAGATAAATTTGATATTAATTCTTTCAGGTGATGCTTTAGATGTTGTTTTAAATAAACCACATGTTAAAATGAAATCTTTGCTAAAATTCGGTATCTTAAAGAAATTGAACCAAACGCAGTTAGAGAAACTACAATACGTGGATCCCGAAAATCAGTCACTAAATCTGAGTAAATCAATATGCATTTTGTCTCATTGGCCATTTTTCGACACATTTGAACAGTTTTTAGTATTTTTGCACAGTATGGTTAATGACAAACCTCAGAATGTTCCTATAGAGAAATATGTGTCGTACTTTCTTTGTGACATACCTTTTCCCAGTCCACAAAGACCGAGGATTTTAGTACAGTTAAGCAGCCAAGATCGTTTAATTTTAACCCAGCCTGAAGATTTAGCCTTACCAAGATCTGGTGCGAGTTTTAGACAATTGTTAATTAATTTGGGCCCAGACAATTGCATGTTGATTTTACTGTTGATATTGACGGAACAAAAAATTCTCGTACATTCTTTGAGGCCGGACGTGCTCACGTCTGTGAGTGAAGCAATTGCGATGATCCTGTTCCCTTTTAAGTGGCAATGTCCTTATATACCACTGTGTCCCTTAGGCTTGGCAGAAGTAAGTTTTATTAGTATCTGGACGTATGACTTGAGCTTGATTTGTGGCAAATTTAATTCATCAAGAAAATTATGATTTTAAAATAGGTTTTACATGCTCCATTGCCGTTTCTCATTGGCGTAGACTCTCGTTTCTTTGATTTGTACGATCCGCCCAGTGACGTTAATTGCGTCAATTTGGATACAAATAATATAGCCGTTTGTGACGACAAAAGACATTTAAATATAAAAATTTTACCTAAAAAGGCCACGAGGATGCTTAGAAGTAGATTGGAACTTTTGTATTCTAAATTAATTTCGCTTGGAAAGAGCTATTCTTCTCATAAAGGTAATATTGTCATTATAAAATATGTACATATATATATATATTTTCCGTTATTCAAAATTTATTAATGAAGGATAAACAATGTTAGAAAAGAGAGACGAAGATTTCTGTGTCGACAAAGAATTTCAGCAAAAACGAAAGGAACAAGCTTTAGAACTTGAGATTCAAGATGCCTTTCTAAGATTCATGGCCATGATCTTAAAAGGCTATCGTGCCTACTTATTGCCCATAACAAAAGCGCCTACGGTCGGATCCACAGATCCAACTAGTTTATTCAATATGCAGGCTTTTTTAAGAAGTCGTGATAAAGCTCATGCTAAGTTTTATAGTATGCTCGTACGAACACAGATGTTTATAAGGTAATTAGTCTTGCCAAAGTAATTTAAGTTTCACTTTATTCACTTATGGCTTTTCTGTTTTGCTTTACAATATTTTTAGATTCATTGAAGAAACAAGCTTTGTATCTGATATGGATATGGCTGGACTAGCTTTTTTCGATGAGTGTACTGAACGAATTGACGAGGACGATGGTAATTTATTTTAATTTGTTTCGGGTTTCCTTTTCTAAAAGAGAAATACTTTCTAAATTATTCTTATTCTCGTTTATAGTAATGCTTTTGGAATTAGATGAATCTCAACACAGTGAACGAACAGTGTTTATACCATCTCCAGAGGCAGGACCAAATCAGCACAAAATAATTTATAAAACATTTAAATTGAACCCGGAACTAATGAGATCCCAGAAAAATTTCAGCTTAATAAATCCTACTTTGAGTGCCTTGACCATTGTGCCTGGCAGTCCAATGGCTCGTAGAACAAAACATGAAATCAAAGTTGCTCAAAGGATGGCTCGAAAACAAGTAATTCTATAGTCCTCAAAATAATTGAGGTGCTGTATGCTAAAAGGAGATATCGAATTATTTTGCCAGCGTGGTGAGAGGGGAGAAGGTGGCTCTGAAAATAGCATAATGAGACGGATATGGTATTTACTGTTCAACATTGTGTACAGAATGTAATTCCTAATGGATTTGAAAGGTATTTTTAGAACTGATCTGCATTAAATTTCTAAGTAAACTGTCAAAGCAAAATTTTCGATTTCTGTTGGTGCTGAACAATATACTGCAAGGTCAAATTCATACCAGTCATAGTAGCGTAAGTGCGAATGAGACACAAGTGAAATGAATATCGATTATCAGAGCATAAAAACAGTAAAAGTAATTGACTCCACGATCGATGTTGAGTTCGTGTGATAAAAATTACTTTTCCACACTAGTAACGGGAACCTCAATGACAGGACTCGACTCGGGCGGAACAATAGACTCCAATGAGCGCTTCAAGGGATTGGTTGCAAACCATGGAGTACCTTTAAGCCCATAGTTTCGTGGTTGCATCAATCGATCGTGGAACCAATCACATTTGCTGTTTCATGCCAGGCCCCGAAATCGAATTCACCTTCGCGGTATGTAAAGGAATAATGTGTTAACCAAGGGAGGGACTTGTCGATTCCCAACTTGCATGATTACCACGCTTGCTTCGCTCTCGCGGCAACTTCATGCTCGTTGGAAATCTCGTAGTTTCCCCAGTCGGTTAACAACGTACTATTATTTAACGTTTTATTTTATTCGATTAAGCAATTTATTTGTTTTTTTAAATATTTTTATTTATTTGTTTGTCAGAGAGAAAGTGAGAGTAAACTCTTCCATAGGAAGTATAACTACCTGTATAGTGGCTCCTGTGCGGCCTATTTCGGATAGCTATGTCCATACTCACGTGGATATACCTCAAAATCAACTAAAAATGTTTGCGCAATTTTGATAGTTTGCAGGTTGTGTTGTTATTTTCTTCCCGATCTCCCGATATTTTCTCTACACAATTTTTATCTATTACAGGTTTTCAGTGTTCTCTGACACTATATAAATACTCTTGATTTTAATTTTAGGTCTTGGTCGCTGTCCTGAGATTTAGAACTATGTAAATAGTGATCTTAGGAACATATTTCTAACCATATGCATTTGAATTTTCAAACAAAAGAATGATTTTTCTCCCAAAAAAGACGAATGTTCCAAAAAGTACATCAATTTGCAACTAAAAAGTTGAATTTTCAACCAAATTGTTAAATTTTCAGCTAATAAAATTAATTTTCAACCAAATAAAAAAGAGTTTTTAACCAATTACTTAAACTTTTGACCTAAAAAGATGAATGTTCATCTTTAGTACTGAATACGTCAAATTAAAAAAATTTTTGATTAAAAGAAGTTAATCTGACAACAAGAATGATTTTTTCGTTTGAAAAACTTAATTTCTTGAGACAAGACAAGTTTTCTTCCATCCAAAAACTATTTGAGCGTATTCAGAACTATGTACATTTTTTTGACTCCAGTAATCTTTTCTTACTGTACAAATAAAACACTCTGATGACATTTTGAAAATGAAAAATATTCCAGCGGTGTCGCAGTAAGGTCACAATGTTTTAAGTTTTGGAATTTAAAAAAATTTTCCCATGGGTACAAAAATGATAGCATTTTTCTAAATATTACTTTTTAGTATCATATGTAAATAAAACATTAAAATTAATAAATATTGCTTTGGTTTGATATAAACATTTTTTTAAATAAGCAAAAATGACATATTTGAATATTTATTGAGTCGATCGCAATTCGGTTGAAAATTAATTTATTTTGGAAAGTTTAATCCCTTTGTTTGAAAATGTATATACTTGATTGGAAATGTATGATGTACTTTGTTGGTTATTCGTCTTTATCGGGATAAATTTAATCTTTTTCGTTAAAAATGCAACATTTTGGTTGACAACTAATCTGCTTTAGTTGAGAATTTAACAAAATATTAAGCAACTATTTGGTGGAAAATTGATGTATTTTGTTAGGAACTCGTTTTCTTTTTTATAGGAAATGAATCTTCTTGCATGAAAATTCGACTGTTTTGTTGGCAATTCGTCCTTTTCACTTGAAAATTTTACAGTTTGGTAGAAAATTGAAATGTTCAGTCATTTTTAGTTTTTAAATTCAACTATTTGTAGAAAATTTATTTAATTTGTGCAAAATTCGTTCAGTATTAAACTATTTTGCTGAAAATTCATCTTTTTTATTCAGTTCAACTGTTTTTTTTTTTTTAAATTTAAAATGAAAATATTTTCTTGTTTGAAAATTCAACTACTTCGTTAATTCATAACAAACAGTAAGCTTGTTAAGGAGGGTACGTGTTTCAAAATTTCACAATAAAAGCTTACATAATTTACCCACGGTCCCTTGCTTAACATGCATATAACAAAACAAACATTTTTGAACTATAAATGACCTGAATTAAAAAAAAAAATTATCCTAATTTGAGGGTAACCCCCCCCCATTCTCGGAGTAAAAAAATCGAATTTTTTTACTAACTTATTCGAACCTATAACTCTTAAGAAAATTCCCTGAAAATTTCAAGTCGAAATTCGGTCCCCCTTGGCTTACTATGTGACTACCTGCTTAAAGAGTCAGAAGGGATTTTGTATGGACCTGGGATAGCGGATTGAAGGTGAGTAGGTGTTATACACGAAAAATTGCTTCACAGAACTTAAACGCATTTATCTCAAAACAGTGTTTTCACGATTGGCGGGCATTGTAACTCAAAAACTATTCAACCGATCGGTCTGAAGTTTAAATATGTTTTTCTATACACCAATAGCTATAACTAAGACTATTATGAAGAAGATTGATAAAGATCTTCTTTAATTTTCATCCTGATTTTTAACTGAAAAAAATTGGATTTTTGAAAAATAAAATCCTAAGGTCCGCCATTTTGTAAGTTTTTGCCCGAAATAAATTATCGTAGTCATTTCCTAGCCAAACATGTACTCTTTCGAATCCCGTTTGATTTGTTGGTTTCAGACGTTCTAGTCACTTGCAATCATGCTCGCCATAAAAAAGAGGACTTTTCATTGACCACAAGAAACAGCTATACAATGTTCATAAAGAAATCATGTGAAATTTTTGTCTTGATTTTTAGGTTTTAAATTACATTATGAAAATATCCAATACCATGGAGTCGATTTTTGTTCATTTACCAGCCCATTAAAAATCGCAAACATTAGAAGTTGAGAATGTGGAGGGTACCCTTGAAGAAAATGATAACTTAAACAAGAGTTATATTTTATCAGCATCTAATATAAAAAACTGTACATAAAAATGAGCATAATTTGTGTACCCACAGAGAAATTTTACTAAAATCTGAAAGTGAAACATATTTCATTCCATTGCGACACCGTCGGATAATTTTCCATTTAAAGCCATGTAACGAGAGGGTCACGTGACTGAAGCTGTACCTCAATTTTTCTTTCCCAACTTACGTCTAAACGAAATGAGGTATCGCTCTGAAAGTTTCGGAAATAAACGACGAGGAAATAAAGTGCATGTCTCTGCTTCGTTAAGGTGGAAATTTGGAAACAAATTTTTTCGAAGAAAATGAAACTGGAAGTTGTACAATAGGCTAGTTATGAGGCTTATATTTATTAAACTGAGGCAAAACAACAAAAATTGCTCACGAAAATTATGCACAAATAATGCAAAAACTAATGTTTGCACTTGAAATGCAAATAAACAAATTTGGTCTGACGTACGTTTCAGCTGTGTCAGAGCAGCACTATCGCAGCTACTAGACAACTTCGAAATTATACAGGTCTGTGGGTAATACAGATTGCATGATTATCGACAGAGAAAGATAAAAGTTAAGCTTCTGCCTGAAAGCCTAAATGCGTCGGTCGATATTTCTTATTTTCATAAATAAACTTTTTTCTTCTCCTAACTCTGTGCCTGGTCACAAACGGTCCTTTAATATTTATAAAAATTTCCGAGAAATTTTTCCGCCTCATTTAAATTTTTATTTTTCAGTATGGGTGAAAAAATATTGATCTCAGGACAGCCTTGATCAGTTGGTACACTCGTTGCATGGCCTTAAAGAAATCAATAATGAATCACAACGATTTAAGTAGAATATAGTTTTTGTTTACAACAAACTAATAAATTAAATTATTTGATAAAATAAATTGTTTGGAACAATTAGTTATATGTTTAATAAAATTTGTGTGTTCTTTAAATCTGTCTTCAATAATTCTGTCCATCAACTAGATTATTTAAGCAATTTGTTCACAGATAAAAATTCATATTTTTTAATTGTACCATCTTCCTGCTGTATCTGCGTAAAGCAAATAAGTTCTTTAAAAAACTCCAAATCCGTTAAGAATAAATGGTTTTAGACTTATTTTTAACAGTATAAGGACCAGAGCTGTCTTAGTGTGCGTTCTCAAACTAATGCGACCAGAGTCCCCTACCCCACCCTTCTTGCACAATAATTCTATATCTCCTTTTTACATCGGGCGCTTGAAATGTCATAGTCTCACGGAAATTTGGCAAAAGCTTTTTTCTCTTATCCACACTTCAAAAATAATTTCCTTCATTTTGAGTTATCGTGAAGTTTACTTTTAGACTATTTTTATATCATTGCATATTTTTTAATAGGCAGCTGTTCCAGATCGATGGGGCAGGTGCTTGCTTGGTACCTGCTACAGTCTATGGTTCTTACACCTCCCCGCTATGTTGCAAGCTTCGAACCAACCTGCAGCTATTCTGCACCAAGCATATGAATTACTGGTAAAAATGCAAAAATTGCGTTTGGATCCAATGGAAGAAGTAAGTATTCAGTCAACTTACGAAAATGAAAATCTAGCATTTTTGAAGAGCAGGTCAATAAGAGTAGGCCTTTTTCAAAATTGCTTACCTAGATCAGTATAACTAAATGGACTTGATAATGAAATTTTCGCAACTAACTTATATGATTAAAGGTAAATAATTTTTGACACATTTACAATCATGTATTAATATGACCTTAATGTAGTCGTTTTGGTGCGCGAGAATATTGGGGGTAGGATAAGTTAAGGGACACAAAATCAGAGGCTCCACTATTGGTGGATCACGAGCTGCATTGAGAAAATTTCGCTAAGATTCTCGAGTGAACGAAATTTTTTTCACTGCTCTTGACCTGCTCTTGGGGAGGATTCCTTCTTTTAAGATTCTCGGTTTAACGTTACCCATAAATCTTGCTATTCAGGCGGTCTCTGGTTCTTTGATGATGTACTTATAGTTCCTGTCTGTATTAGAACTCTAGAAAATGTTGAATTCTCGATATATTCGCAACTAATTATTTTTTTAGGAATGTTAGGTTAAATATTAAAAATTTGGAATAATTGGAATATTTTCTCTTCTTGTTAGACAAGCTCATGAGGGTATTTTATCAAAAACCAAAAAATTGTTTTATGAATGAAAAAAGTAGCAATCTTAAGTACCAAGTGATATATACATTTTTGTAATGAACAATCTTCCTCTAAAGTTAATAAATTGCAAAATAACAGAGCTTTTGTTATAAGTCATTTTATCGCGTTATAACGAATAGTCATCTTCCATTTAGTGAATTAGTATCAGATAAAAAATTCCTGCAAGAAAAATACTCACCTGATTGATAAATATATCTGAAATTTGCATTACATTGTTTAAATTTATACAAATTGGTGTGATTGTTTAATTGGATCACTGTGAATTGATTGAGCTTTTTCTGAAAAAGACATCAAGATGTTAAAATTTGTATACTTATTCTTTGAAGTTGTACTAAAATGATGGTATGGGAAAAAATTACACATCATCACTTTAATTCTCAAAATTCAAATTCCAAAATTATTAAATAAAATTCTCACAGGAGATACTAAATACAATTCAGAAGACGCAGTGTACCGGCTTCTCGCACGGTACTTAGACTTGGTAGTTGGACGTGTTTCGCAAATAAAGAGGGTTGGTAGCATCAGAAAAACAAATACCTCTATATTCATAACAATTGAGAATAATAATTTATCTAATTAAATAAAAATTACTACTAATTGAGGGTTTTGTTTGACCTAATTTTAGACCTAAGTCTCTTGAGTCTCGACATGATGCAAAGGTTCTCAGTCATAAAAATCGATCTAGACTTTAATAATAAAGGTCCCGTCTCATTTACAATATATTAGAAATCTTAAATCCTAACCTAAAAACTCGAAATGTAAACTCAGGTTTCCATGCCAAGCTTTTCGAGTTTCACATTCCACCAGTGTGTCTCCCCAGTCTTTCGCACTCCTGAACGTCGACAATTACATTCATAAGTAGATTTGATTACTTCATTGAAGATCTCGGCTGCCATCTCCAGGGTATCCACGTCTTTAATTAACCTGGGCACCCCTGAAAGTGCACTTCTGAGTTCCGTGGAAAACTGACCCCAGTCCGTTCGTCTTTGAATTCTGACCCGTTTAGTGCCGGCGGGTACAGAGGATTCCAACACGAACTCTACCTGTGAGTGATCTGAAAGAGTGGGTTTATCGGAGAGTCTGTACTTCATGATGTTATCTCTCAAACTACCGGTGTAGAGAGTGATGTCGTGTGTACGTACCTCCAATGGTGCATTGGTATCGCTGTTATATGGAAAGTAAGCCGATCCCATGACCAGCCTTCCTGTCCCTTTAAGATCCGTGACTGTCACCGTCAGGTATCTAGAACATAGCTCAAGTAGCGGGACGACGTTGATTCCCGTCGCTAGTATGCAAGCCCTTGGATTGGCCGCCTTGGGGTTCCCGTAACAAAAACCAGCCCCTATAAACCCCTAATGGTATCACGAACTTACTAGAATTCCTGGATTAGTGAGATACCTGTGTGCCTCGCAGCTATGCCACTCTGAAAAACTGCAGAGGCGCCTTTGCTGTGATTCAAGTTAATTTGGATAATTCTTAGATCGGGAGCAGACATTTAGGTCTGATCCCGACCTTCCTGTCCATCGACAGGCTCCTCTTGCCACCGGCTGGTAACCTTAAAGTTGACCTGACTAGGAGATGTTTATTCCTCCAGCTGTATCCTCTTCCTGAGGCCACAGACGGTTCTTCCAGTTTACCTGAAAACCACGCCGTAGCCTTAACCATCTTTTGGAGCAACTCAACTCTACCCACTTTCAGAGATGCGCCTCCCCTTTATTTTCCCCCCTTTATTTTCACAAGTATCAAAATCTGTTAGGAAAGTGAAACTGACTTCTGCTGGCAAATATTGCACACGGAATTTTCACAGAACGAGGTATCACTTTTAATTTCTGATTAATACGAATTCCTCAGTTTTCAAAAAAGGAGAAAATGACGTAGAATTAAGTTGCTTTTAGACAAACAAAATAATGCTACTCGGTAATTTAATAATAATAATTATAAAAAAAATAATAATCAGGAGAATAACGAGATAATTTTGTTCTCGCTTCTGTAATCCTATTTCCTCACTATAGTTTGAGAAGAAATCACATTTATGAAATCTTGTTAAGAAAAATTTAGATGAGATGAAAATTAAGCTAATAGATGCTCAATTGGATGCTGGATTTAGAGACAATTATGTCTCAAGGGAATTTTTTATTAACAATTTCTTCAATATTAAAGGGCCTAAATTAGAGAAAACAAAGTTACAATTTAACGCAAATTTGGAACCCTAAGTTATTGACGAGACAGTAGAACCATTATATGACTATTGCATCACTTCTCAGTACCGTTTATGTGCCGTAATCAGCACAAGCAGCCACTTACACGGCAATGGCCCAGTGCCGTTCGCCAGTGCCTTTTGATCGGCAGAGAATGGCTATAAGTCCAATCTTAATTTAGAAAAACCTAACCCTAAAATCAGTAAAATTTAATTAGCAATAAGTCACTAAAAATTTCTAACTAATCTACGTATAAATTATACGTCACTTCTTAAATTTAGTTTAGAAAATTATGAAAACATCTAAAAGAAACGATTTAGAAATAATGTTCAGAATATACAATTCTCAAAATAATTCCTTACGTTTCAGGAAATTGAACAAATTAACAGTCTTACACTAAAATTAAACGAATTTCTAATTAAATTGACACATTTTAGAAAATTACCCAATTTAACTAAATTATATAAAATTACACAAAACCTAAACGAAATGCGCACATATCTAGAAATCACACAATTCAGCCTGGATACTTAAATTTAGACATCTCTTAAATTAAATAGGCGTTCAAAGTTCTTATAAAAATTGACTGAAAATTGGTCGGGGAGGAGGGGAGGTCTTAGTGACACTAGAAGCGTGCTCAATCCATGGTATTTCGATAATAATGATTGGGTATACATATTTTTGAGGTTACCAAAATTTGGAATAAATTTTGACTCGGGCACAGTTCTATAAAATTCCCCATTTTTAGGTTAAGGGCATGTGATCAATTAAATTAAATTGAATGTTTATTAAAAAATAGTTAATTGCGAATATCTCGAGAACAGCACATTTGTCAGAGTTCTGATACACAGTTTTGGAATATGGAGATCATTTTACATGAGGAAAAAAATCGAATGGGCCTTATAGATCCGACATCCGGCATTCTTTTACCGCAAAAGATAGAAGCACTTCGGTAATGGACAGAAACTATTTGGGCAGGCAATTTCAATGTTTAGATACCATTTTCACTTTTTCTTTAATTGGCTCATTTTAGGTAATTTGAATTTTCCCGTGAAGATTTCAAATGACCTAAAATGTGCAAATAAAAAAAAATGAAAATGGTATCTGAACATTGAAATTGCCTGCCCAAATAGTTTCTGTCCATTGCCGACGTCTTTCTATGTTTTGCGGTAAACGAATGCAAATTTTGTTAGTGTGTGTGTTGACGTGTGCCGAAGAAAGGGGGCTTCCTCTAAAAAAAAATTAAAATCGAGGTTTTTACGCATTTCGATAGTTTTTGAGTTGCTCTTTTTAATGAAATAATCGAAAAAAATACGAGCGTTATTATTACGAATAATTGAGTTGTGTGTTACCCGAGAAATGGGGCATTCGCTAGAGATCTCGAGATTTTGTAAAACACCACTGACCACTGCATCTCTGCGTCTCATCTATACCCCGTCCGTTAACCGCGCCTACGACGCTGCTATATGCGGGAGAATGTAGTGGTAAGTGGAACAACATCCCCATTTTTCGAACGTTGCCAAACAATAAATTTGAATCAATTTTTTTTTAAATGCATTGAACCGTTTTCGGTATTTTTCTCCTTTAAAAGGATTCAAGTTTGGAGTACATGTGTGTACTGAGTAAATTCATGGGGAAACAGGGTCACTACAAATAATTCTGCAGTCCCTAGAAAATTAAAATTGTGGTTTTTATTTTGAGGTTAGAAAGATATTTTCTACCAAGTTTGCACGATAATAATTCAATCGATTTGTCAAAAAGGGTCGTAAGTAGTGCTTTGGAAAAATGAAACTAAATATGTAAAAATAGCCTATTATGTGTCCCCTTATAAATTGTGCAATAAAAACTATGTTGATAAACTCTAATAAATCTTAAAACTGAGTTATCAGTATGGTAAAGTCGAAAAAGGATCTAAGTAATTTTTTAAAATGACCAACTAAATCATGACCCGTATCTCATTGTCGAAAACGGATCTAAGTATCATAAAAACAAAGAAAAAACTTTGATAAACGTTATTCGTAAAGGTGTTTCAAAAAAGGTGAAGAGCGAGAATCGAACAAAGAATGGAATATGACTGAGAAAATAGATTCTACACTTGACAAATATTAATATTATGACATTTTTGGGTCACTATTTCGAATACTTTATAGAGAAAATTGTCTGCATTTCCATAAAAATGAAAATGATCAAATTAGTCGAATCGTTTTAGCTGAGCTACAAATATTTGTGGGTTGTCATCCGAAAATAGTGAAAATAAATAAATTTTGAAATCAGTTAATGTCTTCTGTTCCCTTTTTTGATTTGAAAATTCAAGGGACCTCGCACAGAATGTATGGGAGAATGTTTATCAGTAGATTTGGATAAAACCTAATAATTTTGTAGGTTATGATGGCCCAATGCGATATCCATAACATTTTTTTATTAAATGGACAGTTTCAACGCTCCTTGCCAAGCGCTCAAAATCAGAGCATTAGATATATCCATATAGCATTGCAAGAAAAAACGGCAGAATGTTGTCAAATGAGGTCAGCATCAGGATAAATTGTTCGAATCATATATATCGCCCACTTCTCACAATGGTCGAAAGCGAAGCGCTCAATATTTCGAATTATCTGCAGCACTGTTTTAGGGCAGCAACAATGATATAATAAGGTCAAGATCAAGTGCGGTCGTTTGCGGGAAGTGAGTGCTATATATGATGGTATATATGGCCCCGAAACCGTGAGTATTGCAGTTGATTACAAATATTTAGCGCTTAACGTTCGGCCGTTGCGAGATGCGCACTCTGTGAGACGGACGTAATGTTTGCCACATTTTAATGCGTGATACTGATTGTGTCGTCGTTTTTGCTTTCAATGCTATACGGATATATTTTATGCTGTGATTTTGAGCGCTTCGCGCCGTATATCGTTAGGAATGTCTTCTTTTTGTTTCAAAATTTTTGATGGATTCTTTATTGGGCCCTTATAACCTACAAAATTACCAAGTTATAACCAAACCCACCAAAGGACATTTTCCTACGCATTCCTATTGCTTCGAAAATTATGGCAAATTTTTTTGATATACAGTTTTGCTAGTAAATAATAGTAAATAATTTTTGAAAAAGTTGAATATGTCGCAACTGAAATTTCATCAGCTTTAATGAAAGAAACATACACGAAGAAAAATATCCTGTGAATACAACACGTCGATTTCTTTGAATAGAAATCGCATTGAATCGAAACGATATCGTGTCAACTCAAGAAAACATTATTTTGAATGAACGCGACGGGAAATGTTGATTCTATTCAACACGGTGGCGCATTGATTTTACACGACTCTGTGTCGATTTTAAACAGAGGTTTTCACTGTAGGCTCACACTCGCTTGAAATGTTTTTGGGGAATATAAGAAAATCAGTAGCTCCCGGTAAAAACTAGACGATGCTGAATTAATTCTAACCGGTCTTGTAATTATTAATTCTAAACGGGTTGTATTTACACGATCTTTTTCTCCGTGTACTATAATTTTATTTTTTCAAAAAAAAATGTATTTATGTTTCCAGCGTTAAAAAATAGACAATTTTAAGTTTTTTGAGCGTTTTTGACAACTTGCCTAGACCAAGCTTTTAGTTAAAAAGAATGATGGTTCTATTACGACAAAACGATAGTTTCGTTGGAATAAGTTTATATACATACCCCCTATGGAGGGGGTATGTATATCAAATTATTTCATCAGCTTATTCCTACGAAAATATGCTTTCGCCGAAATAGCACCATCATTTTGTGCGTCTGAAGGCTTGTTGTCAAGTTGAAGCAAGTTGTCAAAATCGCTGAAAAATACGTGCAATTTACCATTTTTGAAGATTGGAAACATAACTAAAAACATTTTTTTGTTGAAAAAACAAAATTACAGTATTTTTCTTCATTCAATATTTCAGATTTGACATATTTAACTTTTTCAAAAATGTGTGCATAGGACTCAATAAAAAAAACATGTTTTTTCGCCATTTTCAAAAATTATGAGCAAAAAATTTTTGTTCAATTTAATTTTTTTTATTATTATTCACTAGAAAAACTTTTCATCAATAAAACGTGCCATAATTTTCTAAGCTCGACTAATTTAATCATTTTCACTAGCGTACGTGCACCGTGGTGGGAGGTGGAGACCTGCACACGGGGATTAAGCGCTTATAGTGGCAGGGGGACGAGGCGTTTAGGGACATAGGCGATCGTGGACATAGGTGGAAGTTTACTGTACCACTTTAAATGAGAGAACGCTGGCCATTCGGACATTAAATAAGAAATATTTAATACGTAGATTAAATTCAAACAAGTATTAGAAAACTTTAATCTGATTTTCTTCATATTCCGGGTACAATTGTCGCAACTCTCGTATAAGATGTCTATACCTCTTTTTCTTTTCATTCTCCTTGGCTATGATGTTTTTGTCAGCTGGTGCTGAAAATTAGATAACGAACATGGTTCGCTTCTCGAAGTCAAGAAGAACTATGTCAGACCTCGAGTGTGCAACTGTACCATTTGTCGAGAATATAAAGTTCCAGTATATGGGGCACTTCTCATTCTCGATAATTCACTCTCTTCCTCTAGGAGCATTTAGAAAAGCGATATTAAGGTTAATGCCGTAAGAGTGACAGAGATGGTAATAAAGGACTCTTAGTGCCGCATTGCGACATTTGGATGTAGGTCGTTCCCGCATGAGTTGGACAGCTAGATAGTATGTGTGCTAAATGCTCGGGGTGTGCATGGCACGCCCTGCAGTTATCATCGGGAAGCAGCCTCCTCCGCTGCTTTGTAGTATAGCACTCCTTCGCCTACATCTTCGTGCTTCCTGACGATTTTGAGAAGAGGGTCTCTTGCATTTGCGACTCTCTGTGCTTTATCCAAAATAATTATTTGTCGAAGGCATTCAATATTCATGAATAGAGTTAAATGGTTCGTTGTAGAAACTTTTTTTCTCGCTGCAGTTCGGAAGACCAAATCTGCCAGACGAGACGTTTTTATCTGCTTCGGAGAGATCCTTTATAAATGTCACATTCTGAATGCGGCTCAGTGGCATGCCCAGCTATGTATAAGTCTCTCCAGCGCAAAGGTGTCTTATAGCGCCTTTATCAACTAGCTCAGGGTTTGCAGGGTTACCATTAAGTTTTCGTCGCTTCAAATAAACCTTGACACATTTTCTCACCTAAATTCTATTCCTATTTCCTCAGTATATCGTTCGACAATCCCTAGAGCTAGATGTAGCTGCTCTTTGTTTTTAGCATAGATCTTAATATCTACGTAAAATACATGAGTGGCCGCAAAAGTACCCGTTGGATTGGCGAAGTGCTTCAGATTGTTGCCATAATGTGAGGCAAAAGAGGAGTGGTCTGATGTTGCATCCTTGCAGACACATCTATCGATGAGCAGGTTGTCCCCAAAATCCTGCTACGCCTTGCTTTGAGCCGCTTTGTTCATACATTTCTTGCTACACCCACACACTCATATATAATCATGTGAAGCTAAATTCAGATGTAACCTAAAACGTGATCAGATAATTCATAATCAATGACTGATTCATTCACGAAAATGTCGAATTTCTTGAGCCGAGTCTTCGGGAAAAAGAGCTTTAACAAAAGTTGTTATCCTCGGATGGAAGTAGTCCTCACTCATCAACTTCTTCACTGAACGTGATAGGTAGGCGCATACGAGCCAAGACCCGGCAGACTCCACGCACTGGAAGTCAGTGCTGTATACACGAAAATTCACCGGCCTGTCACGGCCGGTTAAATATTAAGGCCTGGTACATTTTGAGATACGTCACAAACAGGAGGTGTAACTGAATTTTTGGTTTCATCACTTATCATAAAAGATTTCTTGGCGATCCTGTACAAGTAGTGTTCCCTCGGTAATTGGTTCCTTTACCCTAGTATTTATATTAATTTACACTACCGGCAGAAAGTTTGGGTACATTTTCTTTTATCATTTGAAAATTCAGAACTCACTTAAACGACGAATATCTGTGCAGAAACTTAATCTATGACTTTCTATGTAGGATTATTTGAAAATTTAAGAAATTCTGCGTCGAATCCTTCTACGCTGAAATTATTTTAATAAACAAGTTGAAAAATATATAGTTCAACGTCAAAAGTTTTTTTCAGCAAAGTCTTTATGTGAGGTTCCCCGATTGGATCCATTAGTATTCAAGGTATTTTGTTTCAGGCGTCATTCACTCTACTGACACTCTTTATGAACTATTTGCTGTCATACTTTTCTGTCCTGGCATACTTCTCTAGCTTCTTTTATGTCCATGCATTTTTTCATGCAGGCTCTCGTGTTTCTGTAGCTTCTTATGTCTCTTCTAACTAGAGTCTCATTTACATATTCTAACTATTCTTTCCGTGGTCTGCCGCTGGACACGCTGCCATTTACTTTAACTTAATACACTTGTTTTGTTAGTCGCTCATTTGGCATTCTCTCTACGTGCCCGAACCACCTTCACTGATTTCTTTTCCACGTGCCTACTAGTGTCTCTCCTGCACCACATTCTTTGAGAATTATCTCGTTACTCACTTTGCCCATTAGAGATTTCCGGCCTATTATGCGCAAGAATCTCATGTCAATTGCGTTAATTTTACTCTTGTCCTTTTCTTGATTGGACTATTTCTCGCTACTGTATAGTACACTCGGTACAAATATAGTATTATGTAATTCCATTTTAGCTTAAGTTGATATATTTTTACTTCTGATAAGGGACCCTGCTCTACCAATAACCTTCTTACCTTCGTTTATGCGTTTATCTAACTCATCATCTATCTTCCCGTCACCAATTTATACGAACTTATTAACTTGTTCAATTCTCTTCTCATTTAATACAATGTTGCATATTGTTTCCTCGCTCTTTCCTTCGAATACCATAGTTTTTGTTTTCTTTGCATTAATTTTGAGGCCCATGCTCTTTATGCTTGGATTCAGTTTATTCAACGTTCTTTGTAAGTCTTCGATTGACTCTGCCATAACAACCTTATCATCTGCGTACGCTAACTCACGTACCCCTACTGTTTCGAGATCCACACCTTCTTCGTCAAAAACAGCCATTATTAAAAACTTGTTCATGAATAATATAAATAACCATGAATACATTACTTATCTTTGTCTAACTCTTTGAAAAATATCGACACAGTCACTTAATTTCCCATTTACCCTTATACTCGCCTTGCTACCCGCATATATTGTTTTTATAGCTTGTAGGAGCCATCCATCGATTCCGTACTCTTTCAGAACTTCCTAAAGTTTACTTCTATCTACCTTGTCGAAAGCTTTTTCTAGGTCAACAAATGCGCAGAAAACTTTTTTTCCTACTCTCAAACTTTATTCTGTGATTTTCCTTAAGCTAAATATTTGATCCGTATATGACCTTCCTGGCATAAACCCATTTTGGACTTCCCAAATATTTTCTTCTGTTATTTTCATGACCCTACGAATAAGTTTTTTTGAGTACAATTTACTTACATTACTTAATAAGCTGACCCCTCTGTGATTATTGCTGTCTATTTCATCTCCCTTTTTTTGTATATTTGTACGATAATCACTTTTTTCTATTCATCTGGGACCTCTGTCACACAGACTTTCTCAATTGAGTTTTCTAACGCATCGTGTTCTACATCGCAGCTGTGATGTCCTAAAGCATCATCTCCGAATTGTCCCCAAAAATAGTCTCTGAAAGCGTTTAGTATCCAATCTGCATCATATAGCATTTCCCCATTACTATTTCTCATGTTGACAATTCTGTACTTTTATTTCCCTTAATTTTGTTATGAAGCAGTTTCTTGCTTCCTTTAAAGTCGTTTTGTATTTTCTTCTCTATTTCTGCTCTAATTTTATTTTTGCTTTCTCTAACTAATCGTTTAGTATCCTTTTTTTGTGTTTGCAATGATTTATACATCTATTTCTTTCCTCATCGCTAAGAATATAATATTTTGAGATCTGGTGCAAAACTTTTTGTCCGATTCCCAAACATATAGTCTTATAATATAAAAAAGCTTCTGACATTGAAGATTAAATATTTTTTGACTCGTTCCTTAAAATAATTTGAATGTGAATGTATTCAATGCGAAATTTACAAGTTTTTTAATCATTCTGCTTGCAAGGTCGTAGATTCAGTTTCTGCACTTATATTCGCCTTTTGCTGAAAGTATGAATATTGAGACGGTTAAAGGAACTGTACCTAACCTTTTTTCGGTATCGTACCTATATAGTTTTCAAATTTCTTAAAGAATTTATCATTTTATCATTATAATAATGTTGAGAGAGAGAGAAAAAGGACAAGCCGGAGATTTTGAGGCTGCGAGCTGCGGGAGGCTATTTACCAGTTACTTATTCACAGGAGTCAATGTACTGTTGTCTTAAGTTTGAAAAAAATATTTTAACTCTTAACCAATTAATTTTTGTGCACAGTTTTGAAATCATGATATATGTGTTTATTTATTGAAATTTACGCTAATAAATTTTTCTTATGTTCCTGGAGATCGAGAATTTAGTGTTTGGGTTCCTTTCTGACAAACGGCTTTAATCAGTAGTATTTGAAGAAAGTTAAAAACTTACGATCTGTTTCAAAAATCCTAGTAATTCTACAAATCATTGAAAAACTTAATTAAAAAAGTCACTTAAAAAAAGAAAATACATGTTGATAATCCTCATTTCATCACGAAGAAGTTCTATATGTGGCTAAAAGCACATTTTTTGAACTTGGTCATCTTTCGACTGTCATATTTCATGAAAAAATCCGTCAATTTTTTTGCAAACAATCGAGTGAAGATTCATTTATGAGCTCTATTGAGGCTTAAAATGTAAAAAAATCAACAAATTTAATGGTGCATTTTAAAAACAGTTAATTAAATCAATAACACGTTATCGGACATTATGGTTTCCCGGATTTTTTGGGATTAGAGACACACAAGAAATAGATGAGACTCTTAGCGGGTTCCAAGTATCAATGTCCTACTCGATCCTTCTTCACTTTTCTTTCTTGAACTTTCGTACATCTGGTGGAATGTACCGCGTAATTCAACCAAATTTGACAGTAGTGGATGGAAACCCTTTCAATGTATCGATTACTATTGATCTCGACTACCGTAGAAAAACAAAATAAAAAAATAATATGCAATAGTATGTTATTGATGTAGTTACCTGTATTTAAAAACTTACCGTTGAATTTGTTTATTTTTGTTGTTGAAAATTTCAAGGTGCAGGAGAACCTTTCAGCTTTATTGCAAGCTGGATTTGTATCCTTCGCTTTTATTTACTGCCGGCACAAAAGTTATAAATATTTTCGAATTTTTCGACAATATATTCATAGATGAAATTTCAAGGTTACTACTTGATTTTTTGCAAAAGAATTCCTCCATTTTGCACGAAATACGACGGTCGAAAGTTGACCAACTTATAAAAGGTGCTTTTAACCACGTTCATTCACCTTCTTTGTCAATTTGCATCAAAACTTCTGAAGGCATCGCGGTCAAAGATATTGCACTTCTTTGTAATGAAATGAGGAGTAACAAGATGTTTTTCCTTTTTTTAAGCGATTTTTTTAATTAGAATTTTTCTGCCTTTTTGCGCAAATAAACCCAAATTAAAAAAATGTTCTTTTGACTTCTTTTTCATTTTCAATCTTCAATTTTAGATTTGTCAAAGTATGGAGATTTCTAATTATTATTAAAGAAAAAAGAAAAATGCTAAGGATGTATCTATCAGTTGTAAGCAATAATGCTAAAATGTAGAATTTTCTTTATTTTAGGTTTGTTATAGAGCTATGATGCAATTATGTGGTGTATATGGACAGCCAGTATTAGCTGTGAAATTATTATTCCATATGAAGCGAAGTGGAGTTCAACCAAATGCATTGACTTACGGATTTTATAACAAGGTAAAAACAACGGATAAGTGCAATGTACTCTGTATTTATTAGGTGGTATATTTTCAACCGATCTTAATTTTGTGTGAATTATGTACACAAATAGAACGGATTTTTTAATTGACTAAATATCTGGATACCTGATATATCTGACGAGACATATCACTTTTACTCCCTCACGTAAAGTGGCTACTAACTTTAAAATGGCGATGTATGAATGAGAGTTTGCGGTTTTTGTCATTGACTTTTCGAAGGCGTACCATACTGTTAATTATATAATGCATTCAGATAAAAACTTTTAATACTTGGAATGTTGATGGCGTGTATATGTTGAAGGCAAAGTGAATGTTTGGTCTTTTCAAGCAACCTATATAACGAGGATTAAAAATAAGTCCAACGTAGATTTAAATCTGATCGAGCTGATTTTTTTTGGGTGCCTTATGGATGTTATGTTATTCAGTTAAAAGTTAAAAAGAATAATATTTGGCATCTTATTCAGCACAAAAGTTACGTTATAAGTGATTTGTGGACATGAAAAGGGCCGATTGTTCGCATGAACGCTTTCCTTTAGATTGCCAAGCATGTCGTAACCGGATGCAACTAACGCGTGGAGAGTGTATTCCTCCACCTTGTTTATTACGCTTCACCGAGCAAGCCTCCCTTGTTCCATACATAATCACATTCCGAGGTCAGCAGTTCTAGGAATAGCATACATTGAGGGTGCTTATCTCCAGAGAAGAGTTTGTCTTAAAAACGACAACATTTTTAGGGTTTTATAAAGGGATATGATCCTCTGCCACTCCGGCGCAAGTCATTAAACGGATTTTTAAAATTGAAAAAATCTAAATTTCGAATTATTTTTTAAACTTGTTACCTAAAAACTAATAAACTTTTAAGGATTTCTCAAAGAGGTGTTGTTTTCAGCCAACTCGAACTAAATCAATAAAAAAATTTTTAAATACTAAACAATCATAAAACTTTATAAATATATCCAAAACGGTTAGAGATACATGAAAACTCAGCAAATTTGAAGGGTTGTGTAGAGTAGTTCAGTGAGCACACAAGTCCTAAAGCTGTCCTATATACGTATTTAAGTGGACATCTTGAGAACGTCCTGAAGATCTTTTTAAGATATAAAAAGGTCTAAAGAATGTCTTAAGGAGGTACCATCGCTACAAGAATTTTCATTACCATTTCAACCAAACTTTCTCGATATCTAAATATGATCACCAAAAGTACTCAGTTATAATCTCAGAAGCCTAGGGTATTTCATAAATAAGTTATTAACGTTTTTAATTTCGTCATATTTAACATTGCGTCTTATGAGAGATGGCGCTTTTGAGCTCATTACTGAGTGATATCTAAGTAACCACCATTAAGATATTATTGATAATTTTTTAAATGAAAAACAAGTCTTTCAAAATTGAGGTGCAAAAATAATATTAACTATTTGGTTCCCGCATATACATGAAAAAAAAAATCACGAAAATTGCGCTTCTGAACTTTGACTATCGCAATCTGGCAACATCGCGAGGCGCGATCAATGTAGATCTCAGTCAGCCGTTGATTCATGTCGCCGACGAGATGATCACAATGTTGCCAGATTTCAACTCAGTCATACGAGTGTAGGCATTACGACTGGGTAGTCGACTGATCTTGGCAGTAGCGATGATTCCTCCTTAAAGACGTCAAATCACATGGCATAGAGGTTGATTCTAAGGATGACTTTAAGATGTTCCGGTACTCACTGGCAGGATTGTTTCTGACAAACTGGGTACTAAACCAATAGAAATATTTACAAAATACAAATGTTGTGTTCTCTCGAAATCGATAAAATAAACGAAACCCCAATAAAAAAGTATATTCAAAATGATAAGATTAAAAAAATCGAATGATTTCGAAACTGGTGAAATTCGCGAAACTGATAATATTTTCAGGATTTTATATGTACAAGAAGTGGTATTCGTTTCAAGAGAAGCTGTCATGGTACTGCTACGATGGGGGAGTGGGGAGCGTTTGAGACATGTTGCATTTATTTTTTGTAAATGCCAGCGAACATCGCGTTTTTTTATTATTAAGTTATCGGCTAGTTATTTACAATTTTGTTCAAAGTATTTTCCATAAAATGAGTTCTGTTTGAACGGAAAGACACCATTATTTTTCTTCGTAATGAAATTGTTTGAGTTCTTAGGCCAGGTCAAAGTATTGCGAAAAGCGGTAAAATTCGTATCATCAGGAGTTCTAAAGTTCCTTGTAAACATAACAAGAAAATACGTTGGAAAGGCATTTTGTTTTTATTTGAAATAACTGCTTCATTAAACAAATCCAATAAAAATGTAATAATTTTGTTGATATTTCAGATATTTCTAACATACAGATTAGCGGCAAATACTTTTTTTCTGAATCTCATATTTTACGGATATTTTTATTGATACAGGTAATTGGTATAAAGCCTAATTCTCGCACAGATCCTGCAAAGGATGTATTCAATGCCGTAATCAATATCATTAATACTTGCAAATGAGGGAATCGATTCAACATTAAAAAACTAGTGCATAATCCTTTGCTAACAATTTCTTATTTATAAAAAGTGAAGCAAAATATTCTGTTAAGTGATTTGGTGAAACAAATCAATCCTTTTTTCGACCGTTGATATTTATTTGATATAATTGAAATCTAGGATTTGAAATCAGCAAAAGATTCTGCTCACAATGTCCTAATTCTGGGGGTATTTTTATTGATAAAGGTAATTGCTATAAATTCTGATTTGTATTCAGTGTCATATTCAATATCAGTAACAATCGTGGAAGATTTAATGGATTTTTAACCCAGAAATTGGGGTAATACATTTTTCTTCACCTCTGAAAATGACTTTTTTTCTTATTTCGTCAATTCATAATTATCCTGATCTTTTCAGAGATTTGAACTTTTAATGGCTTTAATGTTTTATAAATAATGAGTAAAAATGATAAAAAAATGAATATACTCGCCAGCTAAAAGCTATAAAATAAAATCTGTTTATTATAACTTCTCATAAGAATGTTTGCTTCTTATACAATACTATAAATTTCTTGATACTATCTCTATTTAACAGGCTAGAGATTCTTTGCATAACCATTTCATGTATTCTTATAAACAAGCATTATATACTATTTTACTATCTATTTTTTCCTACCCTGTACCACCAGCTCTCTCTCATCTCTCTCTATTTCTCTTTCAGATTTTTCAGCTTATTTATCCATTCTTGTTCCTAACCATTTCCATTCGAAATGCACTCCAGTCTCTCTTCCATGCTTTCCACTCTCCCTTTGTCACCTGTACACCTTTATCGAATGCAGTCATGTTTCCCACTCATACGCGATTTTCTTCCATCTTTTTCTCCTTTCCTTGCCGTCAGCTCTTTTTCTATTTTCAGCCACTCTCTGCCTCTCACTTGCTTACCACATTCAAAGGCCATTTCATATCTCTCCTTTTCTCATTTTGAAAGTCCCTTGTGTAATTTTTCTACCCTCTCTCCTTCTTAGTTTCTCTTTAAAATTCAAGGCTCTTCTTAGTTTCATAACACTCGTTTTCTCTCGTCCTATTTGATAATCTCATCATCAGATTCATCCTCTTTCATCGTCCGCTACTGGGATTATGTCATCAGCATATGTTAGTGAATACACTTTGCCTGTTCATATTGATTAAATAGTTGAGCACGAAGTGTTGTCTGTGGTCCCATCCCTTTCCTAAAACCAGTTTGGTTGTGTTTTATGCTTCCCTTTTTTTCCACCGACATGAGTACCCCTATATTCCTCTACCCATTTTCGTTTTCATTTTGTTTAATAAACGTTACTACTAGCCTTGTCTTCCATTCCTCTGGTCACTCTTCTCCTCTCCACACATTGTTGCAAATCCTCTACAAGTATTCTTTCACCCCTAAACCTCCGCATTTCAGTGCCTTATTTCCCAAGGTATTCTCGCCTATTGTCTTGTTTTTTTAGCCTTTCATTCACTTCTTCCCTAATAATATCTTTTTCGTTTTACTCATCCCCCGCTACTGGTTTTTTCATTCTCCCCTCATCCTATTTTCGACACTTCACCTGATGAGCTCCTCTTTTTCCTTTTTCCATTTCCTCTTCTATACTCCCTATATCCTCGTTTTCTATTTTCCTTTAAATTTTCTTATCTTTTCCTCCCCTCACCTGCCCATTTTCATTCTCGTTGCTTTATTTTTCCAGAATGTAATTTATGACTGTGCCTTCTGCCATCCCGATCCGTTTCCTTGTGTTCCCTATTTCTCTGTTCATTTCTTTATTGTTCTCTATCCCCCCTCTTCTAATCATCTCCTGAGCACACATATCACATCCGCAACTACTTTTTCTACTTTTTATTCTTCTCACTTATGATCCGTCTTCTTCTACATACTTTCCATTTTCTTCCTCTACGACAACTTCCTTTCTCACCCCTGACACCAATGCAACCCTTCATTTCCTTTTCACGTTATCCTCTTTTGCTACTGACATCTTCCAGACATGCTTTCGATGACAATCTTTTTATGGTCTTCTAATCTTTCTCATCCGCCCAAACTCATCATTATTACGATCCATTTTGTCAGTTCCCAGCAGAATATATATAATTAAAAATTTGCCATAAGGACAACCGCAGGAGATTCGCGGGAGTGGGTGCTAATCTAGAAAATTGTGCCCGCTTCCATCGAAATCGCGGTAAAATTTCAGCCACAACCATGTCTCACGACCGTGAGATAGGTGGTTACGGTCTGTAAAGGAATCAATACGACGATCCAGCAAGTGTTCTAATATATTGTTGACACGCAGGGATGCTTTTTAGGCCATTAGCAAGTGAAAGCTTGGCACCTCCAAGAGCGCCGATGATAAGGACGATCAATTTAACAGAATACTCCGGGTACAATCGTTGCAACTGCCTTATAAGGTCTCGATACCTCTCTTTCTTTTCATTCTCCTTGGCTATGATGTTTTTGTCAGCTGGTGCCGAAAATTCGATAACGAACATGGTTCGCTTCTCGAAGTCAAGAAGAACCATGTCAAGCCTCGAGTGAGCAACAAACAATTGTCGAGAATATAAAGTTCCAGTATACGCGGCACTTCCCATTCTCTGCAATTGACTCAATTTGCCTAGGAGCATTTAGAGGAACTTGTGGATACCACTTTTGGTTATCACAGCGATTTTTTAAAAATAAAATATGTTTATACAAGAAATACAAAAATGGTATGCGTTTAAATTTTCATTTAAAATGTATTTTGTATACGGTTCTCAAAGAAAAATAATAATATTAAATAATACGTGTAAACAAAAAATTTGGAGCACTTTCGAGTTTTTGTAAATACTTAAAAAAAACTTCATTGTATTTTCTTAAAGAAATACGTATTTACTATTTTATTAAAAGTACGTTAAATAAAATTATCTCTGTTAGAATGTAGAATACAAAATAAATTCTTTTTTTTTTTAAATTTAAAAATGTCTTTGACATTAGTTCTTAGTCCTCTATATGATATGCTGGGGCGGGGGTGGGGGGCTATAGTTTAATCTTACATTATTGTAAAAAACCTTTCAATAAATTGATATGTAATACATGGATAATCTCTCAGGTTTGTTAACATACATATGAATTAAAGCAAGTTCTACTGCAGTTATTTATACGCCATTTTCTATAAAGATAATTTTTCATCTATATTAAAATACTAGATTATACTTATAAGAAATTGAACCTAATCACAGGTGCGAATTGACCGTCGGATCACGGTCGGGCCAACCGTGGGATGGTCGGTCCAACTTTGTGCGCCACTGGTCGGGCCAACCAGCTAAATGATTACGGTCAATCGCCTTTGGCTTCTTCACTTGGAGCCGGCATTTGGTCCCATATATGGGTCATGTACTAAGATGATGGCGGCCCAACCTTCGACAAAAATTAATTTAAAAAAATTATTTTTTTAATTATTATATAATCTTCATTTTTTATCATTATTAAATATATAATTTGCACACATGGTTACTTACAATTATAATCGCTCGCTTTAACGCTTTATAAAATCTTACTCTTCCAGGATTCGAACTCTACCTAAACTACCAACATTAGTGTATTTTACCGTTTACTCTAACCACTTGGCTATCGAAGCACTTCAAGTTTGGTTACAAAAACTGTGCTGAATAGTTTGACGCTAGCGGAGCTCCTCAATAACAGAAAGGTTGTTGAAATAGCCTAAGTTTTATAGTCACATTGTTTAGAAATATTTCAAAATTAAATAATAAAAAATTTATAAACAAATTATTTGTTGCAAGAATGTTTTCTACGACTTTCCATCATTTTACGTTTTTTAAGTTATATTGCAACAAATTTCGATAAAAACAACATGATGATTAAGAAATTTTTCTTCAGATTATTATTGTTTAAATTACAAACAAATTTAATGAACAACTGCATTAGTCAGGAATTTTTCGATCTAAATTTTTTTTCTATTTAAATTTTTTCTTAATAAGCAACTTTATGATAATCTTAGAAAAATTTCTAACCTTTTGATTAATATGATGCTTTTTTTATAACAAATTTAATAAACAAACGCATTATTCGGCCATTTATCGGCAGTAAAATTCTTCTTTTTTTCAATGCTAGTCCTTTTAATTGGGAACCTAATGACAATTTAAACAACATTTATAAATTGTTGATAGATTTAATGATTTTTTAATACAAATCTAATTTAGAAAACTCCATTGATCATACATTTGGGGATATAAAAATGCGTTTTTTGATCTAAACTTCTTTATAAGGAACTTCATAATAATTTCAGCAAAATTCATAATTTTTTCATCAATTTTTTTTAAACAAACTTCATAAACAAATTCATTATTGGGTCATTTGTCAAAGGAAAAATTATTTTTTTTTATTTCCGACTTTTTCATTGGGATCTTCGAGATAAATTCAGCAACATTTATGATAAGTTTACCAATTTTATGATTTTTTAAAACAAATTTGACAAATAAACGCATTATTCGGGCATCTGTGGACGCACAAATTCGTTTTTCTTATGTCAGTTTTTTGAATTTTCTTATATTCTCGGCCATTATTATGGTATTAATATAATTTAAATATTTTTGTGCGGGCTCAAGAAATACCAGGTCATAATATATGCATACACACACTAGTGATGCCGTCGAGCGATATTTTCCAATATCGACACGATTCCGACCCGATTCCAGTCTCCGGTATCGGTTTTGGATCGTTTCGGTTTTAGCTCGACTCGACTTTGTATCGGAAAGTCGATATATGGCTTAGTAGTAAATAATTTGAAATATCGAAATGCGATTGTGCCAATTATAGAAACTATTTTCAACCTTAATTCAATTTAGAAATGGTTTTTAATGAAAAAGAATATATTATTAAATAAGTGGCAATTTTGGACTGTTTATTTAAAAGGAGCAAATATGAATCATACATTGAAAAATCAACAACTTTAAGCTGAATTATTTGAAATAGAATGAATTTGATTGATTCTTCAAAATTTCAGAGTCCAAATTTTCGGCAAAATAGTTTAACTAAATAAGCAAAATGTTGACAAACAGACGATGCTGTTGGAACACGCTTGCATTTGTAACCAAGAAAGGTGAAGTTTCTCCCACAAATAATAAATTTGCAATACAAAAGACTAATTTTTAACAAAATTGTGAAATATTTCACTAATTATATAAATTTTTAGGAATTTAGTTAAACTTTCCTTCGAACAGTTTCATTTACAAACCAAATATGTACTATAAATTCTCAATACAAACTTCAATAGTTGAATTTCCAATAAAAAATGGAATGGTTAAATTGTTACTTAAGAAAATTAATTTTTAACCTAACAAAAGTTTTCAGCGAAATAGTTGAGTCCCTCAACAAATCAAATGAAATTTCAACCAAGTAGTCCAACCTTTAATGAAGTGCTTTAATTTTTCACATCAGAACTTCAGAAGACTAATTTTTCACCAATTACATGAATTTTTTGATAAAGAGGTAAATTTTCAAATCAAGAAGATAAATTTCCTACCAGAAATGAAACAATTACATTTCCAATTAAAAAATTAATTTTCGACCTGAAAAAAAACGAACTTCCAAAAAAGTTTTTCAATTAAAGAAATTACTTTTCAAATGAAATTATGAGCCTTGAACTTAAATAATTAAATTTTTAATCATAAAAAAAATTTTCAACCAAGAGAAACGTTTTTTCTTTGGAGTAATACTTAAATTTGTGAAAAATAAAATGAACTTGCAACAATTCACTTCAACTTTGAAACAAGGACTTGAATTTTTAACCAAGACACTTTATTTTACACCAAAAAGACACATTTTTAGCAAAAGATGAATTATATAAAATATAGTTTAATTCGTAATGAATGTTTATTCGTTTCAAGAATATAGTTAAATTTTCAACAAAAGAATCAATTTGCGAACCAAAAAGTAGTTAAAATTTCATCTGAAGAGACTAATTTTAATGATGATACTAGAACGTGATTATTTAAATGTTCAGTTATAAAAGGAATTTCTACCTCAAATATACGGGATTTCAACAAAATAGTTATATTTTTTATCAATATTAATATTATTTATAAGAATTATTCTTGACAGTAGTTGAATTTTTAATTTAACTAAAAAAGCTAAGTTTTCAACTAAAAATGCAATAGTTAAAATTTCAGTTTCGAACATTAATTTACAGCTATACAAGTAAATTAAAATGGTTCATTCGAAATTTTATTTCAGCAAAGTCGGAAGAAAAATACGGTTTTTTGTTGCTTGAAAAATTAAAAAATTTGCATTTCTTTATATAATTTGTTCGTAAAATCAACAAATTTTAATGCATATCTAAATTTGTTAATACTTTTTGAGCAAGTTCAGATGAAAAATCGATTTATTTTTGCTTAAAAACGCCTGCAATGTGCATTTGTTTATGTATAATTTTTAAATAAAATATTAATTCATAGCAAAATTTTTCCATTAAACGTCATTCGAAATATAATTTCAGCAAGGTCAGAAGTAAAATACGATTTATTTTTGTTTGAAAAGGTACAAAATGTGCATTTGTTTATATAATTTGTTTGTAAGATTAACAAATATTAATGCATAGCTATATTTTATAATATAATTTAAGCAAGGTCAGATAAAAAAAAAAATTTATTTGTGCTTAAAAACGCACAAAATGTGCACTTGATTTGTTCGTAGAATTGAAAAATTGTATAGCATAACTAAATTTGTTAATATGATTTAAGCAAATTCAGATGAAGGAACGATTTCTTTTTGCTTAAAAGAGTCCAAAATGTGCATTTGTTTATGTATAATTTGTTAATAAAGTAATAAAATATTAATTCATAGCAAAATTTTTCCAATAAACGTCATTCGAAATATAATTTCAGCAATGTCAGATGAGAAAAACGATTTATTTTTGCTTGAAAAGGTACAAAATGTGCATTTGTTTATATAATTTTTTCGTAAAATTTACAAATATTACCGCATAGCTACATTTTATAATATAATTTAAGCAAGGTCAGATAAAAATACGATTTGTTTTTGCTTGAAAAAGCACAAAATGTGCATTTAATTTGATCGTAAAATTAAAAAACGTTATAGCACAACCAAATTTGTTAATATGATTTGAGCAAAGTCAGATGAAGTAAGGATTTATTTTTGCTTGAAGACGCCCAGAATGTGCATTTGTTTGTGTGTAATTTGTTCATTAAATAAAAAAAATTTTAATGATAGGACATTTTTTTATGCGTCTTGCGCAATATAACTTCAGCAAGGTGGGAAGAAAGAAACTATTTTTTTTGGCGTAAAAACGCACCAAATATGCATTTGTTTCTGTGTTTGTTTGAAAACTACTAAAATGTGAATTTGTTCATATACTTGGCTTATCAATAAACAAATATTAACGGAGAGTATAATTTTCACATAAAATATCATCGGTAATGGCATTGAAATAAGAGTAAAAGAAAAAAAGATTTTTCTGCCTTTTAATTTCTGTCATGTACATTTGTTTATAGAATTTGCTTGTAGAAGTGATTAATAACATTTAATCTTGAATTTTGATGGCCACGTATCATGTAGACAATAAATGCAAGAAATTTTATACGAGGAATATACTTTAACAACAAATATTTTTAATGTGGATTATTTGTTATATAAATCTGCTAATAACAATTTCCTGTGCAAGCTAACATATTTCTCTCTTTTCTTATATCGCTTTACATTGAAACAAAGTGATCTAAAGTATAAAAACAATTTTGTCTGCGGGAATTAAACATGAAATGCAAAAATTCAACACTTTTCGCTATTTGCATTGAGACCAAAATTAAATAAACAAAAAAATAATAAATCCACTCTCAAATTTGTTTAGAAAATTTAGTCCTGAGTTTTCAAAAAAAAACTTAACTAAAATCGGTGCATCATTGCGTTCTATATATCATTTTGAACCTCGTTTTTCATTTCACCTTATTGTGAACTGCCTGTCGCTACGCCACAAACACATCTGGCGAAGTAGTATCGGACGAACAAAATTTCGGGGA
>NC_046659.1:2539581-2547352 GCF_010883055.1 Belonocnema kinseyi
AAGAAAGGGATAGCCGGATGTCGGGAGAACCTGCTCATCGATAGATGTGTCTGCAAAGATGCAGCATTCTACCAGCGTGACCTATCGATGGCCTGGATTGATGCCGGAAAGCTTTCGATCCGTCTTCCCTAACTAACAAGGTTACCTTTCAGAGAGGTGTCTTTCAGTGCAACACCATGAACCCAGTACTCTTTTGCCTCATATTAATGCCACAAGGTCACTTAAGATCCATGCTGAAAACAAAGCAACTACATTTAGCTCGTTGATAGAAGTGCTATACGACACCTTTGCGCTGGAGACTTATAATTATACTTATACTGGGCGTTCCACAGAGCCGCATTTAGGATGTGACATCTATAAAGGATACTCTCCGAAGCAGATAAAAACGTCTCATCCGGCAGATTTGCTTTTCCGAACTGCTGTCGCCGAGGAAAAAAGTATCTGGAACGAATATGCTTGCCGTCCCGGTAGTACGCTATTTAGTTGGAGTGGTTTCATGGAGGAAGACCGAGCTCAGATCCCTTGGTATCGGGACGCGAAAGGTTATGCTTAAAATGGCTTGAAATGGTCAGGAAGCACGAAGAAGTGGGCAAAGGAGGGTTTCTGTGCAAAGCAGCGGAGGAGGCTGCTGAACTCGGACTTAACTTCACTATCAGGGGTGAGCAAAATGCATCAAATCTTATCTATCTTAAGTACTCACTCTTGAAAGCCCAGATTAAGAAAGCGCAGGATAAAATCTTCACTGAATAGCTCCTAGATAAGTGAGATAGCTCATAAAGAGAACTCTGGTCTTCTTTGGAAGCTAGTTACAGTCGGACTTTGGTGGCTGTAGCTTTGAAGATTGTCACACCTCGCACACTGTAAGATTCAGGCGATTAGCACAGGGCCGACGCATCGGAAAACATTAGTATACTCTCAGGGGGAACCTACAAGTAATTGTATCGATGCGCTCCTGTAGCTGAACGTCGATTGGTTCAGGGGTTAAACTACGTGTGCTTACAGTGACCGATACGCCGGATCCCGATGGGTGACGTTTGGTTGTTTCACGTTTGTGTGACGTTTCTTTGTCATCTGGCATAAAAATACGAAGCTAACACTAATCGTACGTTATTCCCCGCTTGTTCATTGCGATCCTTGTGGCTCATCAACAGAAGTCTGGATTCCTATTTTTTGTCGAACCATGGTGACTTATCAAAAGGATTCTGTTTCTTCAACGCTGAAAGTTAGACAAGATAGTTTAGCTAATCTTTTAAATATCGATGGGCATATCAGTAAGCGTTAAAGAAAACCTTAAAAACAAATGTTAGAAAAAATCACACATTTACCTGCGAATTAAAAAATATGTAGAAGATTTGCGACTACGTGCATTGACAATGGCATGTCAAAGTCGCTGAATAGTAAAATATCTGCAAAGCAATGAACTCAGATGCAGGAGCTGGATCATGTTCAGTCAAGAGGAAGTGCTTATCCAGGGAGGATACATTAGAAGAACTCCTGAATTAACTAAAAGAACAATTTTCTTGTCTGTCGGAAAATGATCCCCTTCGCTTGACTATCCTTACAGTAGCTCCTTATTGTTGGCCAATTCGTAAAATATGTTCCTTATTCGCTACTTCTATGAGATTGACTCAAAAAGCAACAAATTTGCAAAAATCAGCAGGAATGCTGGCGATTTCTGTTTCGAAAAGGGGCGAAAATTTACCAGAGAGTATTGTCGAGAAAGTCCTCGAGTTGTGTGAAGAGGACATTAATAGTAGAGAGATGCAAAATAAAAAGGATACGGTAACCGTTAGAGTTGATGGCGAAAAGAAGGAGGTACAGAAGCGATTATTGCTTTCTGACAAAACGATTACATGGTCAATTTAAAGAGCCGCACCCTGAAGCTCCGATTGGTTTAAGAAAATTCGCAGAACTGGGCCCAAAGTATTGTGTGCTCACGGGAGTAAGTGGGACTCATAGCGTAAATTTCAATGCGATGATCGATGCTTTTAATTTGGAATATTTGAAGATCACAAAATACAGTTAAATATCGTAGAGACAGTATTGAATTTGTAATGTAATTAGATTTGCCTGTTACTTCAATGAATGCGAGTCATGTCCAGGAATTAAAGAGTTTTCTGATTACATGAATCAAGTTCCTTAAGAACAAAAGGTATCTAAAGTAATCTATAGTGTATGGCAGTCGACTGATAGGTGAAATCTTAAAAAGTAATGTCTTTCTACTGAGAATTTATTGACGAAAAGTGTTTTAGTGTATAAAAATTATTGCCCTATCATTTCATCGCAAAGAAGCAATCAGAATATGTGTTGAAACGTAAAACTCATCTGAAAGAAGGTAACGTATTATTTCAGAAAGCACGTACGCCTCGTACTCTTGTCCGATTGTACGACTAATGATACTGTTGCAGTGTACATTATGCAAACTACCCGTTTAAAATAAATTAAGAACATTTACGCAAAAGTGAGGAAAATCATTTATGTGACTGATAACGTCACGCAACACCATAAAAAGCTTTTCCAAATAATGAATTTAATGCATCATAAACAAGATATCGACATAGAGGATGAATGACTCATTCAAGCTACCGCCCATGGAAAAGGTGCATGCGATGGTATTGGTGCAACCTTTAAAAGAGAAGCAACAAATAAAGCAAGAAACAAAGGAAGCTCAACAAGCGATTTGCCGTTGCTCCGAGTGTGACCGTAATACAGAATGGACATTCATTCATTCATGTGAAAGATAAACAGTTGCAAGTGAGGCTATACTCTGGCGCTGATGATTGTCTTTCGATTGTTCAGTACTAGGCACATAACGTTTTCCGATCCTATGGACATAATGCATGAAAATCTCCTCCGCCAATCACAGCTGCCATATTGTTTCCATCGTATTGAATTCTGCTCTTTTGACTGCAGATTCATGATCAGCGTCTATAGAAACCGTCGAGTAATAATTCTCAAGCTGATCAGACTAGTTCGGTTCTATTGAAACTGAAAAGTTGGACAATATGACGCATATTGAATCTGATATTTTTAATTCTCATATTCTGACTCCAAATTCATAATAAGCGAAACCAAAAACACCTAAGTAATCACTTTCAAATTGATCAGGGTAATTCAAATTACTCAAAACATGAAGGTTTGCTTAGATCCATCATATTGGTTCTGCCATTTTGAATTATCATATTATGGTCCCAGATTCATGATCAGAGAACCCGAAAACATCTTAGCGGCCACATTGAGCCTGTTTCGAGTAATTGTCGCTTTTTAATGAACGATATTAACTGAACATCCATGATTTTTGCCCGTTCCATGTGCTATATTGGAGTCACCACATTAAACGCTCTGAAATACCACAATGAATTTGAAAGTACACATCCAGACGAAGATTTTAAGCCCTCGAACTTCTTCAATGGTTGCGAGGAATTTTGGAAACAGTTTTGACCCGTTTGATATTGAACGTAGTTTTATTTTCGTAGTTGTAATTTTTGTTCTTGTTATTTTTTTGTTTTCAATTTGATCAAACTCGAGCACTATCGGATGGTGTGATGGTCATTGCTTCTTCCAGCGCTTCGGTGGGGGAACTGCGTGTTTGAGACGATGTGCGCACGCCACACATGCGCACACGTAAATACAACTTTTACCCTCTGTTGTGCCCAGAATAAGCATCTGACCAAAAAAATTTTGGGCACCTTTCTATTCACTCTTCTTGGCTGTGATATTTTTGTCAGCTAGTGCAGAAAATTCGATGACAAATATGGTTTGTTACATGAAATCAGGGAGAACTATTTCAGGCCTCGAGTGCGCAACAGAAAAAATTGTCGAGATGAATTTCCAGTATATGCGGCACTTCTCATTCTCGACAATTGACTTTATTCCCTTAGGAGCGCCTGGCTGTGCAGTATCTTTGATTTAGCCGTAGGAGTGACAGAGGTGGTAATAAAGAACTCTTATTGCTGCATTGTGCCTTTTGGATGTATGTCGTTCCCGCGTGATATGGGCAACTATATAGTATGTATTATTAGTTCTCGGTATTTGCATGCTACGCTTTGCAGATATCATCGGGAATTGTGTTGACTTAAAATGTGGCAACGGTATGCTAAAGTTAAAATGACATCGTCTTGACAAGCCAAAATTAAACCGCTTCGTGCCTGAGGTGAATTCAGAAAATCAAACATGAGCTCATATGACATCGATTGATCATTCATATTATTTTGAAAGATCCCCTGCATCCTCTTGCCAATAAGCCTTTCGCGTATGTTACAAAAATGCCATTTTGCCAACTCTTTCGCGTTTCCTGACCCTTTTAAGAAGAGGGTCTCGTACTCGTCCGTTTGCGACTATATGTACTGTACCCAGAATATACCTGTTGTGAAGACCTGCGAAATTCAGTATTCTGCGAGCACCTTGGCGGCATGAGATGTGAAGTCGCGGAACAGAAGACTTAAGGTGCATGCTTTTGCTCATAGGCATAACCTTTAATGACCCGATAACCAGGAATGTAAGTTCGTCCTTTCTCTAAGGAACCACTCCAAATGAATAGAGTATTCCCGAAGAAGCAAGCATGTTCGTCGCACATACTGTGTTCCTCCTCGATATTTCGGAGCATCCAATCTCTCGCATAATACGTTCGCATCTACTTTGGAGAGCATTCATTATAGATGTTTCGTCCTGAATGCGGCTTAGTGGTACGCCTAGAAATGTTCCATTAAGTTTTCCTCGCTTAAATTTATCTTTGGCACATTTTTCTAACCCAAACTCCGTGACGTTATGCTTTTGTTATCCAGGTCTGCCGCAGAAGTACTATTCGAAATGGCTAAGTGCGAGATACTGTGGCAATAAATTTAGGCAAAAGAGTAGAAGGCTCGTTGTGTCGCCCTGGGACACCTCTCTGATAGTTGGCGTTGTTACTTGTTACACTAAGAGAAGTTGAATTAAAGGCTTTTCGACAGTTAATCCTCGCCCGACAGATTCAATTCAGCGAATGATCCTGTAATTTAGGATAGCCGTGACGAACTTGTACAGCGAGTTCCGACAAGTTAATTGCCTGTAATCCTTTGGATCTTTTGCTCTTATGATCAACCGTTGGTTTTGTTTTATGGTTTGCATCCGCCAAAGTTCTTGCTGCATTATACCCACTACAATTGATTGTCCAGAGGTCGAACTGTACAGAAATATCTCCACGAAGCTCTTCATCTGTTTTGTAAGATCTTTGTGCTTGCGAGAAATCTGGCTGATGATGTTTCTCCTGGTCCTAAAGCGATGCTCTTCCTCTATTGGATGCATGCCCGCGGTTGGTACTAGTGTCGCATCTCTTTCTCTGTTAGTGGCTTGTTCTGGCTGCGGTAGAGGTAGGCGCTCCGCTTATGCCGGCATTGTTGTCCGACTCATTGTTTTGAGCCCTGCGAATTTGATTGTTTTTAACCGCACTTACTACTACTATGTTTGGTGTTATCATTGTTGTTCCCACGAGAAACTAGGGAAAGGAGTTCGTCCATCATTGTAGAGCTTCGCATACAAGGTTAATATTGCGTACTCTGAGAGGTTTCCAGGTATCCCAAAGTCAACGTTGGGGACTCTTCGCTCACTTGCCTTTCAGCTTTCGGCGCGGTTTTTACGCCTACGCTTGGGGGTTATTCCTTCGGGCCATCCTTGAACAATTGACCGCGCTGGCTCATTAATTATTGTCACTATATTCAGCAGAAATCCTCAGTACAGGGACGACACTCATGAATAATGTGGCAGATTAATTTAATTGATACATCTTGATAGTATAGTACAACATTTCTATTGTTCTCGATATAACAATTTGGACTTTAAAATATTTTTGAATCTCTTATACTATGAATAATTGAATCATTTTCATATATTGTAACTATTTTGTGTAAAAAAAGGATATTCGTTAGGATCAGATATTGAAGGGAGTACCTAAAGATTGACTCCTTCTGGTGTTAAAATTTTATTATTATTTTTCAAATATTACAAGTAAATGAATATTAGGTAAATCTATTTTTTTATAATCAGTAACATAAACGCAGGATAATATAAAATATTTAGCTTTGAAATTAATTACGCGTGAAATGACATCCGGTCTACGAGCATCAATTTGATCACGCATATGATATCTTTCATTATTTCTTACTAATAATAACATAATAATCTGGAATTTCAGCATCAGAATTCGTGTCAAAAATTCCACTATCTTCATTTTTTCGTTGAAAATTAAAATGTTGAAGATCCTTAAACAACAATCATGAAAAGAGTAGCCTTCGGTATTTACTTTTTCATCAATAAAATGTTTTGTTCCACAATATACACACTAATTATAAGTTTCTTTAAGATAATTTTCTTTATTTTTCAAAGGTGGTACGTAAATAGTTTGTGGATAATCGAAATTGAATAATCTTGTCTGCTGTAAAGGGACTGAACATCTTTGACTTTGACTATAAACTTGTCTGTTACCTCTTTTAATGCCTAATTGCTTTTTGTGTTTGAAATGTTTACTAAATTTTAACAATTCCTTAAATAAACTTATCCTCTTCCTTTTTATATTTTTCTTATCACATAAGTTTTCATGTTGTGAATCTAAATGAACCCTGACAGCAATATGATATACCGAGATATTCCATTAGATCCCATTTATCTTTCCGGTTCTTTCAGGGATGTCCCTGGGATAAACCTTCGAATATCCTGCAAGGCGAAAATTGGGATATCCCATAGATATCTATAAGTCGTTTCTGGGATGTTTAAATGGAATCGAATAGGATATCCTGGTATAAACTACTCGTGTGAGGGAATGTAATGTGTACCTGTTGACTTTGCAGTTTGCGACAATGAAACTTGTTATTTTGTAGGAGATTACAATTAAGGGGTTACGTGCAATAACCGGTTATAGAATTCTAGTGGTCCTTTTTGTTGACCCCTGAGAGCGTGTAAAAAAGGTTTCAAATTTAAGTCTGGAAAACATTTATTTAAATAGGAAATTTAATTACGCATCTATTTTCCCTTGTAAAAAATGATAGGTCTTGTAATGTTTGAAATAAATAGAAAAAACTATTTTTTCACCAAACCAAAATTTAATTATTATTTTGACTTCAACTCGTTCCCAATGACGAAAAAAAGATGCGCAATTAAATTTCCTATTTAAATATGAGGTGTGTTCCAAAAGTAAGTTGACTATTCAATTTTCGCGGGCTACGTACATTCAAGTTTTAAATTTTTTGTTTTGTTGTGTTGGTACACTCGTCACGATCATATGGTCACAGTTTGGACTATATAGCTCTCGTTGTTGTTGGTTTGGTGTGCTCGGCGATTTTCTTTTTTCGAAAAAAATAGAGCAAAAAGTTTGCATTAAATTTTGTATGAAAAATGGAATCCAGTGCTCTAAAACTCTTGAAATGTTGACAGTTGCATACGGCGAGTCTACTCTGAGTAAGAAAAATGTGTATATGTGGTACAAGCTGTTCCAAGAAGGCCGAGAGGATGTCGAAGACGAATCTCGCCCTGGACGTCCCAGCACGTCAACAACAGATCAAAACGTTCAAGCAGTGGAAGAAATGGTGTTGAAAAATCGTTAAATTACCATAAGAGAAGTTGCTGAAGATGTTGGCATATCGGTTGGCTCATGCCATGCCGTTTGTGAGAGGCGATACGCAAAAAACGTCCGGAGCTATAGAAAAACAATTCGTGGCTTTTGCATCACGATAATGCACCTGCTCATTCATCGTTGCTTGTGAAAGATTTTCTGACCAAAAACAGCACCACAGTCATGCCT
>NC_046659.1:2547452-2561341 GCF_010883055.1 Belonocnema kinseyi
ATGATTGGAAAAAGCGTTGGCACAAGTGTATTATATCTGAGGGGGATTACTTTGAAGGGGACAACATAAATATTGAGGAATAAATGAATATTTTTTGAAAAATCCATAGTCACCTTATTTTTTGAACACACCTCGTATATGTTCTCAAAATTAAATTTGAAACAATCCTTAAGAACTCTACAGGTTCCAACAAACCGGAGTGCTAGGATTCTATAACCGTTCATTCACGTAACCCCCCAATTGTAAAATATGTTTACAGTAGCTTTGGTATTAGTTGATTTTGAGACTAGATTCGTGCCATACTGTAATGAAATAGAAGTTTGTTCTTTAGTTTGAACAGAAATATTTTAAAAAATGTGTTGGCTTCAATCCAAGTTTTATATTTCAACATCTCTTTTTGTTTGTTTTAATCTACGTAATTGTTGATTTTTTCGATCTTCATATTTTTGGCACGCAGGTATGGCTTTGGGGTTACGAACTAGTGATAGTTTAGCACCTCCGTGATTACTGATCACAAGAACAATTACTCTAACCGAACATTTTTGGTTGAGTCGTTGTAGCTACCTTTTAAGGGAAATATTTTTCCTCTTCTCCTTTTCCTTGGCAGTGATTTTGTATTCAGCTTGAGCCAAGAAATCAATCAATTATATAGTTAGTTTCTCGAAGTCTTGAAGAAGGATGTCAGGCCTCGAGTTTTGCAACGGAGACTGCTGTCCAAAACTCGTAGTATCAGAAAATTTGGTACTTCCCATTTTGTACAATTGACTTTATCTCCTTCGGAGCATTCGGCGAGGTAGGGTCGCGGCCATGACAGTAAATTCCAGGTACTCATCGTGTGCATGACACGCTCTGCTCTTATCGCTCGGAAATTCTTGACACAAAATGTGGTCACGGTATACTAAGGTGAAAATGACACCGTCTTTGGCATACGAAATTGGAACCCTCTGTACCTGAATTAAGTCCTGAACATCTAAGGAAAACAAAAGTTTGCTTCTTCGAGAGAGACTGATTTTTTAAATTTCTGTGAAAATTTCCGTGAATTTACTTGTCGAATAGCTGTTGGTGGAATTTTGCAACCTCTGCTTCCTCAAAATCGGTTTTTAGAAGTGAAGCATCTAGATGGAGTGATGTACTTTCCTCACTTGTGAGGGATCTCGTAAATTAAGGAAGGGCGAGGAGGTGGAACGTCGAGAAGCGGGTGAAGTCAATAATAGGATAAAACAATATCAAATTAGAATGGGGTTTATTAAACCAACTTACAGAGTTAAAGGGGACCTGTTATCCCACAAGCGCTGGATAGTCTCGTCGGTTTCCCCGAGAACAGGTTGATAACGGCTGGATGGCGTCAGGCTTCCGCTGAGATGAGAGTGGTTTTGGCGGGTGTCCGGTGAGCTCGGAAATAGTGGATGGCGTCGTCCAGAGGGGTTGGGATCTAGTTCTTGGGTGTAACGGGTACCGACCAGGTTCGCTCGGAGGGAGCACAAGACTCAAGACTGAAGACAGGTTGCCTTCGGGGCAAGTTCACGCTTATGAGGACTGAGGGTGTCGTTCCCCACTCCTAATCATGGGCCCGCAGTCTGTACGATAGCGGGGTGCTTGTAACTTTGATACAACCTCCCCCCCCCTCTATTTGGTACGACGTTTATTTTTTCAGTAATTCTTTAGTTTTCCCGATTTCGTCGTTTAGTGTCAGGCAAGATTCTTCCTCTGTCAGATCCAGCTGAATATACTCGTCATCTTCTTCATCATTTTTTTTATCTTCCATTTTTTGTGCTGTTTGTTTTTCTCTGAGTTTTGTCCATACTTCCTTTTTAAGAATAAATCTTCGAATTTTCTTAACCTTTTGATTTGCCTCTGTCCATCCTCCTTTTATATATTTGATCCTTGTCGAATCAGGAACAGTGTGGTAGTTTTTTGTCCTGTTCGACATCTGCTCACAGTAAGTATCGTGAATAATGGAAAGTTCCACTGGAACCATCCTCTCGCAATGCCTGCACTGCCATATCTTTACTTCTTCCATCATTTTCTTATAAGCTGAAACATAATTTAACACATCCTACTCTTTAGACAAAAATAAAAACAAAAAACGAAACTTTTATTCTTTTCTACATATCTTTTTCTTATTTTATTTCGAAAATATGTAAAATCTAGTGTTTTTATTGAAAATATATTTTTCCCAAATTGCTTATCTTAATATATTTTTTCAAATTTTTCTGTGTTATCCACTCCTATGTGTATCCTTTTATCATTCTGCTTTTCCGTGACTCTTCTTTCCTGAAAATTAACTTATCTCTAAAATCGACTTTTATTTTTAAGCAAAAATCAAACTTGGCCTCTTATAGCCGTATTTATTTTTATTTGCAACTCAAAAATTTTCTTGGTAAAATTCCTTCATTTTAATCAAATTTAAATTGAATTGTTAAATTAAATTGCAAAAAAAAAAATCTATATCTGTGGTGTATGAAAAGAGTGAAATTATCCTTTCCGTTGTGTTTGTAAAGGGTCAAAAATAATTTTTCTGTGGTGTATTTTGATAAGTAATGGAAGTTTTATTTTATAATTATACTTCGGTGTCCCAATCGGTAGAGGAGTCTTCCCTTTCTTCTCCAATTGTTTTTAATATTTTTTTATTTTCTTCCATTTTCCCCTGGGCTCTTTTGACCTCTTTTCTTTTTTTTTTGTTTTCTCTTCTTGTTCTGTCGCTCTTCTTATTCTTTCTTTTTCTAGTTTTTCTTCCTTCCTCTTCTTTATAGCATCCTTGATATGTTTTTCCTATCTTAATTTTAATAATCTTTTAATTTCTTCTGTTTCCCTTTCTTCTCTTTCCTTGTCCTGCTGTATTTTTATTTTTTCGAATACTTCTTCCAGTTTTTTTTTTTCTATGACTCGTTTTTGCTTTTCCTCCTCTTCTTTTATGTTTCTTCTGTTTCAACCCTCTTCTTATTTCTTCCATTGTTGGAAGGTCGTAGAAAATTCGTTTCTCTTCCGCTAATTTTTGAATTCTCGGATCCCCTTTTCTTGATCCAAATTCATCGAACATTTTATATATTTCCTCTAATAACTTTCTGTTTCTTATTTTTTTAATTTCTTTGGTCATTTCCCTTTCCACTTCAGCTCTCTTCCTTCTATCTATTTCCTTCATTTTCTTCGTCCTCTCCTCTATTGTCTCTGTTGATGGTGGTTGAAGAAGATCAACCCACTTTTTACATGATTGGTTCAATAATACTTCCCCCACCAACCCCAGAAGGCAATCCTTGCATTTGAGGACTAAAGGTGGATCCATTATTCTGGAAATAAATGCCTTCTGTTTTTTTGTTGTTTTTGTAAATGTCGATGTTTGTTTTATTTTTCTGTTTTTGTCAGTGGTGTAACAATTAAATCATTAACATGCATGTCTAGTGATTTTCCATTTTTAGTTTTTAATACGTAGATTGTTGGTGAAATCTTTGCTTTAATAAAAAATGTTCCTTCAAAATTTGTATTCAATTTTTGAGCTATTCCTTCCGCTTTTTTCGATAGTGTTTTATTGTTTTTTTATTACTCTTTCGCCAATTTTAAAAGTTATAGGTCTACGTCTAAGATTATAATATCTAGATTGCGTTTCATTTGCGGTATCTAAATTTTTTATTACCTCTTCTCAAATTATTTTTAATGTTTTCATTCTATCTGCCCACTTTTCTGACTCTTGAAATTCTATTTTGCTTTTCCGTCTAAATCTTTATTTAAAGTTTGTATGGGTTGAAGTTCACTACCTAAATTTAAAAAAGCCTGTGTAAAACCTGTAGACGAATGTTTACTAGTATTTAACTCGAATTGCAGATCATCTAAATTTTCATCCCATGCTTTATGGTCTTTTTCTAAATACGCTTTCATTGCTGTTTTAATTGACCTATTACATCTTTCAGTCGGATTTTCCTGTGCATGATATTTAGGAGTTTTCGAATGTCTAATACCAAAAGATTTCGTCAAATTAATTATTGACTTATTTACATATTCTTTTCCATTATCTGTAAACAAAATTCTAGATGTTCCCCATTTCGAAATTATACGCTTATGAAATTCTTTTTCAACGGTTGACGATAATTTATTTTTAACTGGAATTTTTAACTTTATTTGCTGGAATTTCATTCATGTTATTTTCATTCATTTCTTCTCATTCCATATCGGTCCCTCTACTTCTATCTATTCCACCTTGCAAGTCTGTTTGACATTGAGGTAGATTTGATTTTCGCATAATTGATTGCCTTTGTACCGGTCTCGGTAATGAGTATTCGTATTAATTTCTTCTGAAAGTTCTTTGATTTTGATTTTATCACTTTTATTTTCTTCGAAATTTATTAACTCTTGTGCCTCATTCCAAAATTCATTATTATTATCTAAAAAAGAATCAATTTCGAAGTTCTATTATTGATTCTCACATGTTCTTTCTCTTGCCTTTCTATTTCCATTCGTAATTTTTCGCAAGCTATTCTTGCTTTCTCTGCTCTTTCTTTTTCTATCCTATCTCTTTCTTTTCTAAGAGTTTCTTCCACCATAATTTGAACAATTGATGGTCTAGAGGTCGGACTCCTCCAAGATATAATCACAAAGGGAGGCATCTATTTCAGCTGGATCTTGGGGCTTTGGAGGAACCTGCATGTCAATGTTCCTGTTTCTTATGAGATCGTTATCATCTCTCAGAAAGTGAATGATTTCCGTGGTTTATTTTAACGTTGCTTCCTCATCTTCGTGTGCAGCTTGGTCAAGCAACGGTTGGGAAAGCGCTGCGCGTACATATTCATTTCAAAGAAGTAGGCACGTTGATTATACAATGACTGATGCAAAACGTGCTTAAGCTTTTGGGTACTTCTCGCACTACATAGTTCGCATACGCGCCATAAAGCCTCCGTGAACAGGGATAATACTGGCATCGTAGCAGCCTAACAAGCCATCCTTGAGTTGATTCGTCCAGTCAATGCGGGGACTTTGTCGGTTCTTCGTCGTGTTTCCGTATAAATTATTTTCATCACCCTGAACTTTAGGAAATCAGAACCGAAATCGAATGGCATTTCAAAATGCACCTATTTTAAGGCTTACATATTTCAACTACCTCATGCTGGTCTATTTTAAATTATGCAGTTCCGTCACCTCTCCCACGGTCTCTGTAAGGTCTCGCCCACTTCTAAACGTAAAAGTAATTCATAAATTATGGATAGTAATATTTCTCAAGTATAGAACGTATTTCTGAGCCATGTTCCATTCTTTTGTGGATTGACGACTTTTCAGTATCACGAAATAAAATAAAATATCCAAAATTGTAGGTTAGTGTATCCGATCTATTTGATCGGAATCGAGTGCTCTAATCTTAAATTTCGGATAGTTTCTTGTATTCCGTGAATCTGAAATGTCTTCAAGAGATAAAAGGATAAGCGGAATTGCGAAAACGCACTCTACACTGGAAAAAATTACTTTTCAGGCCCTTTATAACTTATTTATACGTTAAGAATATTTTCTCCAAAAAGGCGTATGTATTCCCATGTTAAAATATGCCAACTATGCTAACTATCCTAACATTTGCACCTATCCTATGATGATCGTAACGTCATGCTACGGCACTCAATATTCCGCTAAATATTTGGTTCGTTAAATTTTATTATATTGATTTTGATTTAGCCAATTTTACTATTTAAAGCAAATGTTATATTTGTTATGGGGGTAACTAATGAACGTTGCTTGACTAAAATCAACCGTAGACTCGCGTTATACATTATTATTATTAGTGTTATCTGCCAGAATCTTTTAGTCGTCTGTCGATTTTAATAAAAATTAGTGAAATTATAGGGCTGAGTTTTTGGTTGTGTTTTGATGAAATTTAGAGGTATTAAGGGCATGTGATACCTCGTCGTGTGGTCAGTCGGGTACAGTCCCCCGGCTTTTTCCCACAAAAATTAAAATTAAAAAAAACTGAATTCGGAGATGCTATAAAATATCATAACGGACGTCCCTGGACTCTTTTTTGAGGGATAATAACAAAAAAAAATGTATTGTGTTAAATAAAAATCTTATACATGCGGATCATTTTAAGGTTAGGGTCTTCTTCAGTTCTCTGTCATTCCGATAATGTAGTTCTCTGTCGTACCGATGCTGTCGGTAAGCACTCTAAAATAATTATAGAAGAGAATTGTAACATATGTAATTTCAAAATATATACACGTCTTTAGCACAATCCAAATTTTTTGGAATTAACTCACAAAAAAGTATGCAGGCATGTCCGTTAGCATGTTCGCTATCATTGCTCAGATTTTGAAGACAAAATATTTATTAATCTTGGGGGAAATCCAGAGAAAATATAACATTGTTAAATTCGATACTAATTCCTAAGCGTTATGCAAATTAATCAAATTTAGCAATATAAACATTTTTCCAATTAACCCACAAAAAAGTGTGCAGAAACGTCCGTTAGCATGTTCTCTATTATTTTCTAAATTTTTAAGACAAAATATTATACTCTAAAATAATTATGGAAGAGAATTGTTACACACATAACCTCAAGATATGCACACACGTTTTTAGCACAATCAAAATGATTTGGAATTAACCCAGAAAAAAGTATGCAGTAACGTCCGTTAGCATGTTCGCTATCATTGCTCAAATAATGAAGACAAAATATTTATTAATCTAGGAAAAAGCCGGGGGAATGTAACACTGATAAAATCGATACTAATTCCTAAGCGCTATGCAAAATAATGAAATTTAGCAAGATAATTTTTTTTCAATTAACCCACAACCAAAGTGTATAGGGACGTCCGTTAGCATGTTCGCTATAATTTCCTAAATTTTAAAGACAAAATATTTATTATTCTAGAAAAAAGCCGTGGGAAGCTAAAAATGGTAAAATCGATCATTTTATATCGATAATCGATAATTATATATTTGTCGTGTGGTAAGTCGGGTACAGTTCCCCCGGTTTTTTTCCGCTTCACGCCAATGTTATTCTTGTCTTTATTTAAACAAAAGAAAAACGTGTTAAGTAATATATGAACGATCCCCAAGTAGAACTCTGGTTAAGAATACATGAAAATAATAACAATATATCTGCCATTTTCAGGCTGTGCTAGAAGCGACGTGGCCTTCTGATATGATGAATTCAAGTCAATTAATGTGGAATAAATTACGTAACGTGATTATTGGTGCTGCATTATTTAAAAAAGCTGGCAAGAAGAGCGCCAGAAGAAGATTAAGTTCAAGCATTAATGCTATGTCTGATAGTAAGAGTCAATGTATGGAGCACGGAGTATCAAGATCCAGTCTAGATAGTACACACTCGCAAGATACAGAAGCTGTCCGCAGAGACTGTAAGCCGTCTTTTTAAACTGATCTTATACATATGCCTAATACGAAGTAATAAAGAGGATTTTGACCATTTTAGTTAGATTAGTTGTCTAATGAAGAAAAGGCATCTATAATATCATTTGATGTGTGCCAAAATTCAAACCTTTATGTCATTACTTTCATCATAACAGGGAGCTTATCATGCAACCTGAACTGACGCGACAACCTGAAGTTTAACTGTTCATCAGAAATCCGAGAAACAATGAATAAACTTAATATAAAACATTTGAATAGTAATTTGATTAAAATGATGATTAATTTACATTTGACGCATTGACCAATGCGATTTGTATAGAGTTCTAAGATACTTGCGGCTGCGAATTAGAGTTATTGTGGGCTTTATGTCTGCCTAGTGGATAAGTTATGCAGTAACATTATATGACGTTTCATGGTGTGCAGTAGGGTTTTATGTCGCTTTTGGCGGCGCAGTAGAGTTCTATGGTTCTTCAGGTTGTGCTGTAAGAGAGCACCGGACCGGTGGCTCAGGCGATAACACATCAGACTTCCAAACAGGAGGCCGGGAGTGCGATCCCTGTGCCGGTACCAATTGAAACTTGCCTATGTGGTTCTACCGGGTCACAATCATATGAACCCGGTAATTCCACCCTGGGGGTGGGGGTGAATCATATTTCGCTTAAAAAAGCAGACGATAAAGTTTTGTTTCATTTTCTGAATAATCATCCAAATTTATCGCGCTCACCCTTACTAGCTACGGCTGTTATTTCCTTCCAATCTAAAAATGTAAGAAGTCACAGATTTAGAGTTTTGTTGGACCCAGAATCTGAATGTTGTTTTATTACCGAGAGAGCAATGAAAATATTGACTCCACCCTACAAAAAGGTTAAAGCAGTAATATATGGAATTGGAGGAGTTAATATTGGTTCTTCGAGAAAGCTGAAATTAATTTAATTCCTGCACAATATAACTGTCCTACAGTTCATATTCAAGCTTTAGTATTATTACACCTTACATCATATACTCCTCCTGTAAGATCTAACGTGGGGAATGAAGGGCAATTAAAAGAGTTAGGGTTAGCAGATCCAAATCCCTTTAGCTTTCATCAAGTTGATTTGATTTTAGGAGCCGATAAATATGGCTCGTGTTTACTTCCTGGTCTCCAACAGGGTATTTTGGGTTCTCTTGCTGCGCAAAGTACCGTTTTTGGGTGGATATTATCTGGGCCGGTTTGAGTCATAAATAAAATAGAAATTAACATTCCAGTTACAGCATATCAGGCTATTTCAGCAGAAGTCTTGCATGAAGACTTAACTAGGTTCTGGGAGTTGGAGGAAGTTCCCTTTAAAAATACTTTTACAGATGACAAAATGTTTTGTGGTAAGCATTTCGCCACGAATTACCAACGAACAAAAGACGGATGTTACATGATACGCTTACCTTTCAAAAACGGCCCTCCCATAAAAATAGGTGCATCCCTGGAGAGAGCTAAGATCATTTTGAATAATGTAATTTGTCGTTCATCGGAGAAATCGGAATTATTGTTACAATACTCCAGTTTCTTATCAGAATATGAAAGCTTTGGACACATGGAACTTCTTCAAGAAAATGAATTGGATAGTTTTCCACAAACTGTGTATTTGTCTCATCACCCTATCTTAAGAGAAAGTAGTTCCACTGCGAAGTTGAGGATTCTTTTCAACGCTTCCAGTTTAACTTCCAATAATTGTTCCTTGAATTCTCATCCTCACATCGGTCACAAGATTCTCAATGATTTGGTTTCAATCATTATGAATTGGAGATCACATCGCTTTGTTTATATGGCTGATATTGAAAAAATGTTTAGGCGAATTCTAGTTGACCCTCGGGATTTCGACTATCAAAGAATTGTCTGGATTTCTCCTGATAAAAGGCTCATTAGAAAATAATATTTACGCCGATGATGTTTTGTTTGGTGCAGATAGTCAGTTTGAGGCTCAGCAGGCGCGAGCTCAAGCTATCGAATTTCCGTTAGCGGACGATGCTCACCTAAAGGTTCTAGGTTTATTTTGGGATCCTAAGTCCGAGGTATTCCTTTTAAAGTGACTTTTTCTTTAGTCGAAAATCCAACAAAACGGATTGTCATAATAGTGGCAAAAATTCTAATGCAAGAACTTTGGCTGCGTAAACTCGACTGTGACGAAAGACTACCTGATGATCATAAAATTTAATGTTTAAATGATAATGGTTCTCTGGAAAAATTAGAAGCACTTAAAGTCTCCAGCTGGATACGACAACGCAGACAAAATCTGAATTCGAGCTTCATGGCTTTTCTGACGCTTCGTCAAAAGCTTATTCAGCTTACGTTTACATTAGAATTCTTAGTGAACATTTAAAACAGGCTCATGTTTGCCTAATAATGTCTGAATCTAAAGCAGTGCCTGTTAAATGTGTATCAATTCCTCGCTTGGAGTTGTGTGGAGCTGCGTGGAGCTGCGTTGCTAACTAAGACACTTCAGTTTGTCATGTAAACTATGTCATTGGATAAAATACCTGTTTACTGTCACACTGATTCCGTAACAGTTTTAGCTTGGCTAAAGATAATCCAGCTGACTGCGCTACACGGGGAATCACGCGTCACCACATAAAAGAGCTTATCGTCACACATGCTCATCTTCGATCTTTACACGGTGGTCAGCAATTAACTTTACATCTGCTCATACGGCGTTACTGGATTTTAGGAGCTCACTCTTTCGTTAAACGACTGATCAACGGTTGCCTGGAGTGCACACGTGACAGAGCGGATTTGTTTCAACAACTTATGGGGGACTTACCTGAATTTCGAGTAACCCCAAATAGACCATTCACACATTCTGGTGTGGACTATGCAGGCCCATTTAATTTTCGCTTTGCTTCCGGTCGTGGCAGAAAGAGTTACAAAACTTACGTTGCGCTTTTCGTCTGTTGTTGTACGTGAGCTTTCTATTCAGAACTTGTTTCTGATTATTTATTTGCCGCTTTTCTCGCCGCCTTTCAGCGATTTTCTTTAAGGCGAGGAAGACCTGTACACTTTTACAATGATAATGGTACAACATTTCACGGTGCTGACCGGGAATTAAAAGATTGCCTTTTGAATCTTAGACTGGATGCTAATTTGCATAATGTGTTCGCAATTCAAGCTACTTCTTCGCATTACATAACTCCTTCCGCTCCTCATTTTGGGGGTTTATAGGAGGCTGGAGTTAAGAGTTTTAAACACCATCTGAAAAGAATTGTAGGTGCACATACTCTTACATACGAAGAGTTTTATATCCTTATTACTCGTATAGAAGCTTGCCTCAATTCCCGTCCTATTGCCTCTCTTTCAAATGATCCTGAAGACTTTTCCTATCTTAAACCTGGACATTTTCTGATTGGAGCCCCTTTGACCAGCATTCCAGAACCCTCATTGGAATTTACTTCGGAAAATCGATTAAATCGATGGCATTTAGTACAAAAAATTTCAGATGTTTACTGGAGGAAATGGGCTGTTGATTATTTACAGCCTTTAGAATAACTCTACAAATGAATCAACAAAGAGCTAAATCTTGTGATCGGTGATATCGTTCTTTTGAAACATGATTCGTTACCGCCTTCTAGATGGTTGTTAGGTCGCATAGTTAAATGCTACAATGGAAAAGACGATTTAGTACGTTCTGTTCGCGTAAAAACTGCCAGTTCGGAATGCGACCGTCCGATTACTCAGATTTGTCTGTTACCAATTAGAGCGAAAGAAATAAGCGAAATCTGAACTAGTGTTAATTAGATTTATAAGAAATTGTTCTGTAAACTTAGTGGATTATGTCGGGCGGCTAAGACTATTAAATTTTTGTTACATTTATACTGTTTCTTTACGGCAGGCGGAATTTGCGTTATTGACGAATATTCGATTAAGCGCTTATTGTTTTTTCTATTCATCGTGCAGTTACCACTTACGAGGCGGGCGGTATGTTTAAAGTTGTGATGTTTCGTCTTTATGAGATTTTTTGCGATTGAAAATTATTCAATTTATCGACATCGCCTGTTTCAAAGCTATTCTTATTTTCCTTATTATTTAAATGAATATTTGAAGTCACGTGATTTCTCAGTTTTAGTGTGTGATGATAGCCTTGTCGCTTGAGAAAAACAGTGTACGATCAGCAGTGAATCGCGACATCTTGTGTAGTAAATCTTACATCTTACAAAAATTATAAATATGAACATAAATATTAAACAATTAGTTTTATAAAAGCTCAGTGCTCATTCAGGCGATTTCAGCTAATGTTCTCTGTTTTAATTCAGCTATAATTTTTTTAGGTTTAGTCAAGTGTGTAAAATCATAACTATACTCCTGTCCTAGGTGATTTATAATTATATCTTTGACTTTGTTTTCATCATATTCTAATTTAGTTTTATCAACATTCGCGCTTTTATTATAATTTTAAACGTAGAATAATTTTTTCGGTCTTATTTCAGTGAACGAAAATCCTTTAAAAATATCATAATTCCTTTTTCTTCTTAGAGTGTATCTTCTGTGTACATTATATTCGTTATTAGAGAATAATACATTTATACGACTACCTTCATTTGAATTGAACGAACTACTCATCGAATGGTCACTTGCTAATTTCTGACTCAATTCATTAACAATCAATTTAGTTAATATTTGTACATTTGAATCGGAACTTACGTTAATCTTGTTTATATCCGCGCCCGCTAAGTTAACCTTACGTTTTACCTGATCTGTGGGTATTGAGGTACAACCTATGTTTCCTAAGCCACTAACCAAGAAAATGGAAGCTTGTGCCTGTATGCCACCATCAGCAGCTGTCGCAGTTTCACCTTCATCCGACACCCCTCCATCTTCGTTTCCTACATCAACAGGTTTAGGGTTTTTCTTCAAACCAGATGGATCATCCCAATCTTCTTCAAAGTCCGAATCCGCACCGGTCTTTATTGATTCCTGACTATCTACTTTTTTTTTATCTTAGTTTTTTAGGTACATCTTTGTACGTCATTTCAACTTTCTTCTATCCTATTATTTTTGCTTCTGACGACTCTTTTTTTTCTGCGCATCGAGCGTCTTGTCTTCAGTAGACTGTTGACGGATTTGAGCAATGGTCGACACAGTATGCTGTGAGGATACTCCATCTTCTACTACCACTGACTCAGCTTTTTGCTTGGTTGCTTTCTTCAAGAAAGCTGCAATATTTTCTAAAAGAGCATTTGTTGTTTTTAGCTATTTTCTCATCTCCCTTATTTCCCTTCTCATCTCATTATTCTTCTCTTTGGACGTCTCAAGTAGATTTTTGATATCAGATTTGGGTGACAGGGGACGAGGTTCAAGTTTGCCTGTGGTGGTAGGTTTTGTTTTAGCTCGCAGTTGAATCTGTCTCTTGTTACGTTGTAGCATTTCAAAAGGGCCTTCCAACCAGCTAATCTACCTGTCATCCAATACTCCTTTATCTATATCGACCGCTTCTACACAACTTTAATTCTCTAGTTGAAATCCCAGAGCAGGGGCTTTTTTACTAATAAATTTAAGGTTAACTATAAGCTCAAATGTGTATAATTAAAAGAAGCACTCGCGAAAATATGAAACATTCACTTTAAAATATATATGGACCCACCAGTTGTCGATAAACGCAATTCGATGCAATGGCAAACGAATACGTATATAAAACATATGTGACCATCCGCGAAGAAACGGACCTAATGCGGAAAAAATCGATTTTTATTTGTTAACGCCAATCGATGGTTTCTAAATTTCTCTTTCATTTCCAATAATCAGAATTTTTCAAGTTAATTACTTTGTTTGTTATTAAGCTACAAACATAGGTATAATAAGCGTACGCGGACACGAAACGAGAGCCCTGCGAAAACTAGTCCCACCACTCACCACTACTGCGTATAACCGAAGCGGTCCGATGCGAGTGGAGCTTTCTGATACGGCGCCTGAAAGTGTAGTGATAAAAGGCGGGGTAGGGGTTTCGTAGGCGCATTGCCACTAGTCAAATCCTGGCTTGCGGACTCTGCTACAATCATCCGTCCCGTAACATTAAATTTTGACGCACTTTTCCCATCGATCAGCAGATCTGTGTGGGGATACGTCATTACAGTGCTAGATGAGAATGTAAAAAGACTGCTTACCACTAGTTTCTCTTACAGTTATACCCTTCCATTAAGTATAATAATATAACTCATAACATCCTCATCCCATCAGTCACTTGACTTAGTCCGTGGCTATGATGTGAAACCGAGTTCATCCTAGTAAAAGTTTGAAAAAAAAAAAAATAATAAGTTTAATGATTAATTCAATTTTAATTTAATTTTAAATTATAATCGTTTTTAATAATAATTTCATGTTTTGTGACAGCATTAAAGGGCAGTTCAGTACCAGATTTACCAGCTTTTGGACTAAACGAAATGAAAATCAAGTCTAACCGACAGAAAAGTATTGTAAAAGATCTTGCAATATTAAGCACTTCACAACCTGAGGCGCTCGATCGTTCTCCTAGCAATCCAAGGTGATCAAATTTGGAGATATAATGATGCAGTAAATAATA
>NC_046659.1:2561441-2565546 GCF_010883055.1 Belonocnema kinseyi
CAGGAATGGCTGCTGAGTGACAAATACTATAAATTGGTAATAATATTGTGCGCTTTTAGTGGGCGAAGAGTGAATTGTGTTAAACGCTTATTTGCGGCATAAAAAAGGTATTTTATGAATAGACAGGATTTGTTTTGAATGAAGTAAATAAAATGTTACATGCAAAAAATTTTAATTGACATCTACAATTACTTATAGCGATTTCGGTAAAAAGGTGAATACGACCATAACCTCGAAATAATGACAGGTCGGCACGGCATGTTTATTATATTTTCGATTTTTTCGTATTTTAGAAAATGTTTTCTCTGGACCTCATCCTAAAATTTTGTTTGATTAACTATTAAAATAAATTAGAGACTCGTTGGTGATAGGATTGTTTTAAAAATTTATCTAGACAAGATAATTTAGCCCAGTATTGTTATTCCATTTTTTTTTAGAAATTATTCTATTCCCAATTTTGGTTTGATCAACCACTAAAATAAATTAGAGACTCGTTGATAATAGGAGCGTTGCAGCATTGAATGCAGAAGCGTGATTTTGGGCCAGAATTTTTATTTCAATTTTTTCAGAAATCTTGCTATAATTATCTATTTTACCAGGTCTAAATGTTAAATTCATACATACTTATTACTAACGAGTCTCTATTTTATTTTAGTGGTTGATCAAACCAAATTTTGGGATGAAGTCCAGAGAAAACATTTTCTAAAATACGAAAAAACCCCTAAATAATTTATTAATTTATATTCAAGCAAATTAAATTGCCTCCAGATATCTTTTTGATACACTTATATCATAAAAATGAATTTGTTCGCGAGCGAGAGAAGTTTATTTGAAAAAAAAACGTAATGAAATTAAACTTTTTTAATGACAAACACATTGAAGGACGGGTCACTTAAATGAAGAATACGATACACTTTTTTTATTATTAAAAAATTGCTCCAAAATCAGCCTAGTATATTAAATAATTTAAAATTTGATGCACTATTATTATTTCGAACTTGTCTACCGAAACGACGAGACAAGTTCTCCATTTAACGTTCGGACGACGACTAAAATTTCCTTGCAGAAGGTACACAAAGTTCACTCATTGAAAGCATATGACTCAACGATAGAGGAATAATGATAAGAGAAGAAATCGATAACACTTTTAAATTAGAATTCCATTAAAATGTAAACATGTAAAATTAAAGTCTAAAAGGTAAATTCGATGTTAAATAAGCGACATTAAAATAGAACAATGTAGTTAATAAAATATAATAGTCAGTTCCGAACAGAATTAGAATGAATTTTAAAGGTTGATCAAATGCCAGTTTGGAAATCAGATCCAGAGATAGCGATTTCGAAAATCGAATAATTTCTAAACAAAAATGGAATGAGAATTCTGGGCTAAATTATCTTGTTTAGATAAATTTTTCATACAATACTATCACCAACGAGCCTCTAATTCATTTTACTGGCTGATCAAACCAAATTTTGAAATGAAGTCCAGAGAAAACATTTTCTAAAATACGAAAAAATCCCTAAATAATTGATTAATTAAAATTCAGGCCAGTTAAATTGCCTCGAGATATCTTTTCGATACACCTATATCATAAAAATGAATTAGAATGAATTTTAAAGGCAGATCAAATGCCAGTTTGGAAATCAAAGCCAGAGATAGCGATTTCGAAAATAGAATAATTTTAAAAAAAATGGAATAGCAATTGTGGGCTAAATTATCTTGTATAGATAAAATTTTTAAACAGTATCACCAACGAGTCTCTAATTCATTTTAGTGGCTGATCAAACCAAATTTTGAGATGAAGTCCAGAGAAAACATTTTCTAAAATACGCAAAAATCCCTAAATAATTGATCAATTAAAATTCAGGCAAGTTAAATTGCCTCGAGATATCTTTTTGATACACCTATATCATAAAAATGAATTAGAATGAATTTTAAAGGCTGATCAAATGCTAGTTTGGAAATCAGATCCAGAGATAGCGATTTAGAAAATAGAATAATTTCTAAACAAAAATGGAATAACAATTCTGGGCTAAATTATCTTGTCTAGATAGATTATTTAAACAATCCTATCACCAGCGAGTCTAATTTATTTTAATAGTTAATCAAACAAAATTTTAGTATGAGGTTCAGAGAAAGCATGTTCAAAATATAAAAAATCCCCGAATAATTGATTAATTAAAATTGAGGCAAGTTAAATTACCTCGAGATATCTTTTTGATAAACCTATATCATTAGAATGACCCAGAATTAATTTTAGGCTGATCAATCCCCAGTCTTGGGATAAGGTCTAGAGATAACGGTTTTCCAATAATGTTCATTGAAATCCATCTGCATTTCCTGATGTGAATATCTATGATCGATCTGTGAAAAAACAATGGAAATCAGTTATTAATTTCAGAAATGTGTTACTTATTAGAGTTATCAATAAGTAATGATTTTTAAAATTGTTAAAATTGATTGTTTAAATTATTACTGCCGACACTGTCAGTAATAAACATACAAAACCACAAAATATTTCTTTGGTAAACAACAATCAATCGAAAGTAGAATAAACATGCCGAGCCGATCTGTCATTATTTCGAGGTCATGGTCGGATTCACCTTTTTAGCGAAATCGTTGAAAGTAATTATAGGTAATGTCAATAAAAAATTTTTGCATATAATATATGATTTACTTTATTCAGAACAAATCATGTCTATTCATAACATACCTTTTGTATGCTTCAAATAAGACTTTAACACAATTCCCTCTTAGCCCACTAAAAGCGCACAATATTATTACCAATTTATAGTACTTGTCACTCAGCAGCCATTCCATAATGTTATTGGCACAGGAGAAAATTGGCGTTTGCTTCTCAGTCCACAAGTCTCACTTCATTATTAATGAAACACTTTTATTATTTGTAATTACTACATAAAATAACCTATCTGTTATGACACTTGTATCCATTTGAAGTTTCGAACGCAACCATGGAAACTATGATAAACTTGATCCGAAGATGCACGGACTTAACCGAATGGCCGAATTGAATGTAACTTTAAGGCGCAAAAATGCATGGCCCAAATGCGTGGCCCAAAAATGCATGGCAACATTTTTTTCATTCTGGAGGGCAACGATCCCCTCCATTTTATTTCAAATCCGAAAAAAAATTCCTTAATTCTTTATTTTTTTATTTTAACAGGTGCCGGTTTTGACTTGAAGTTTCCCATGTAAAATGCATGGGGAAAATCACTTTTTTGAGTTTTTAGAATAATTTTTTAGGTTTTAAAAAAATGTGACGGAAAATCATGAGGACCTGTAGAGAATTATCCAACATAGAATTTCAGCTATCAGACATATGGGTTGGACACTTCTAACACATCCCCGCGAGTACCTGAAAACTACCCTTAAAACAAAAAATGTCCATTCTTCATGAAATCGACCTTTTGAACAATGTATTCTCGTCTTTTTTACTTGAAATTATTAATGTTGGTATAGTGGAATATGTATTATCATTATTTAATTAATTTTAAATTATTTAAGCAAATGGAATTTGATAAATTAATTTTTATGAAATTAATTATTAATCAGCAATTAATTATTACTGATAAATATTCCTCGAGAACGAAAGTAATTATTTCATTTGAAAAAAATTCGAAACGAAATTATTCAAAGAAATTTCATTTGTTTAAATAATTAATATTTAATAAACCAATAATAATAAATATGCTAGTAGATCAATAGAGTTATTTTTAAGTAAAGAAAATAGGAAAATACAGTGCTCAAAAGGTCGATTTCATGAAGAATTGACAGTTTTTGTTTTAAGGGTAATTTTCAGGTACTCGTGAGGGTGTGTTATTTAGAGGATGTCTGATACATAAAATTCTTTGTTGGATAATTCTCAACAGGCCCCCTTACATTCCCGTCCAATTTTTTAAAACCCTAAAAAATTATTCCAAAAGCTCAAATAAGTGATTTTCCCATGCATTTTACATGGAAAACTTCAACTGAAAACCAGCACTTGTCAAAATCGTGAAATAAAAAAAAGTAAAAATGAGACAAATTCTTTTTTCGGATTTGGAATGAAATTGGGGTATCGTTGCCCTCTAAAGAAAAAAAGCG
>NC_046659.1:2565646-2577964 GCF_010883055.1 Belonocnema kinseyi
ATAAAGGATCGACTGAATAAAACTTTATAGGTGAGAAAGTGTTATTTGCAGATATTATGACTCTTGGCTAAACTGAGCATTCGAGCAAGTAGAGTACGCATTTGAAGGTCATCAGAAAGGACAATTTCTATTAGTCGATTCTTTTTGTTTACAATTATCTAGTTTTCTAGAAAGTTTAACGGCTTAAGCAAGTTTAAAAATAACAATAAGTAATTATGTTATTAATTTTAACTACTTGTAATTAAAACTTGTACACTGATCATCAATAGAAAATAATGATTTTTTTAGGTTAACTCGCAGTATAGAGTCGCCCCTGAGAAGTCCTATTAGAACTCCAGTAATAGAAAATGATCCGCTGGGTGCATTAATGAATGATGACACGCCAATGTTATCACCTTGTGAAGAAAACGATTCCAACTGCTCAACAAGTACACTGACTGTTATGAATAGTACCACCGAGGATAGACCTGGAGGTCCAATTTTATTCAGAAGGTATAACAAGAACTAGTTTTATAAGTTAATAATTTACAAGCTGTAGGTAGTGGCATCTTGTGGATCATCCTTCCATTCAGTTTTAAAGTAACAGGCGAGTCAATCTTGTCACTATTTTAGAGCAGCCTTTATCGCGAAATTTTCTTGGTCGGGTGTTGCGAAAATAGTGTATGATACACGGGCGTATGCTGGTTATTATCATTCGTGTGATTGCAGCACTTAGTCTATGGCTCAAAAAATGGTCTATGCACTTCTATCATAATTAACTCTTCATAACCAGAAAAGTAATATATTATTTAGAAACAGTTGAAAGCGAATCTTGATTTCTCGTGCCCATGTTGCAGATGCAAAGTTCCCGACTCGCACATTAAGTGGGACAAATTCTCCGCGAACTTCTTGAATATCGTTAAATATGAATCGAGCTTTCTGATTAGCTATTCAATATGTGAAGTAAATCGGCCAGTTCTTCACACGCTGACGATAGCTAAATAAAAAACAAAATTCATATTCTGCCACAGCTCTGCTTTTGTTAAAATATCAAACTAGACATTCAATTCAATATTCAGGTTGTTAGTTTGTTTCCAATGGTTAACACGTACATGACAGTAATAAATTAAAAATTAGTTCGAATGATAGTGATTGCTAAGGTAATATACTGCCAGAAATAATCGGAATGGCGAAAAACGTTTTTAAATTTACTGCCGGAAAAATAAAAGAATTAATATACAATGAAAAATTAAAAACATCCCTGTCTTATTTGTTGAACTATTCAGAAGATGCTCGTATTTGGTGTAATAGTATGTAGGACGCACGCGCGTAGGTAATTCGCGCACTTATTGCACAATATGCTATTGTGTGGCAAGTGCGAGAGGCAGACGATTTTTTACACTCTTCTCCAATCACCCACACGTACGCGTCTCATATCCTATTTTTTGTGTCTGGGCGTGTGAAATTCAATTCTAAATTTAGTTGAATTGAGGTTCAGGGACGCACCTAATGTTAAAAAAATAAAGCAGGGATATTTTAAATTTTTAATTCGAAATAATGAATAGAATGCATATTCGTATCGTTGCAATAGCATAGCACATCTTTATAATTGTATAAAACATACACACACATACAATCTTCTTATGATATTTATTGCCATAATATTAATATAATCAAAACTGAGAAAACAACTCAAAAGTTAACTGAATGGTATATATTTTCCTCAATACATCTCTATTATATTTTTTTTAACATCATAATTTATACAAAATAATTATTCAATTAAAAAGAAATATTATAGGTTTGTGTCCAATTTCTTGATGGAGGAACATCTTTTTCATGAAACGGTTTTAGGCATTTGGAGCTGGTTTAGCTGACTCACTTTGTCCTACAGAAGCAGATGGATTTAGAGAAACTGAGTTCGTTATTTGTTAGCTAAATTTCGTTTTGTTAGTTATAGAATCTTGAATATAGCCTTCTGCTACTGTATTGGATTTCCAGCTTTTTCGCTTTTTAAAAATTTTGTTGCCAAAAGAAGCCATATATGGGGTAAAATTTGCCAAGCTTCTCCACCAAAAATTTTGTTGTGGCCTATCTTATTGAAAATACACCAGATTCTAGTTCTAGCAGCCCCCTTTAACCCTCATGATGGTAAGCTAAAATCGTGACGTTAAAAGGCAAGTCGGGCCTCTCAGACGCGTTGAAATCCAAACTTGCCTTTCCAGCAAATGTATAGAAAAACCTAAGAAGTTTCATCATTTTTATTCATAATTACATTTTATGATCACATTACATTCAAATTTATAATGCACCTTTGCCAATTTTCGACACTAGATCGTGTTAACCAAATCTTTGTTGCACGCATTTTTATGGCATGCCAAACCAAAATTTACCAAGATACGTTTTCTTGTGAAGCCGACTTGTTGCTCGCTTTTTCCAGTAAAATCGCGATGAATCACAAAAGCTGTGACCGAAGAGACTGTTTTAAAATTAAAAAGCATTGCGTGAGGCGCCTGATTCGTGTCAACGCCTCCCTTTGTTGCATTATAAAAAAGATTTATAATCTGTACTTTTATTCATTCTAAATACCAGCATTGCAACTATTACAACAACTATGACAACATAATCACTAGAACATCAAAATATCACGCGTTGCAAATGCGAGCGCACATTTGAAAGAGTTTACGCGAGAAATTATGTTTGCATCTGCAAGCAGTAGATGCATTTTAGAAACAAACAAGCAAATACATAAAAAATCCTTCAAAATTACAAAAAAAAGTATCTGTAAAACTGAAATCTATGCACTCAAAGTTGCTGTTGCAATGAACAGCGGGCCTGCGAGGCCTGGCTTGCCTTTTTGTGTAAGTAAAAAATATACACGTCTGTGGAGCACCCTACAAATGGAATTTTCAGAAAACCTAATTTTTTTATGTATTTAGACTTCGCTAAAAGAAATTTCCATCCACAAGGTCATACTTGATACACAACTCTTTGTAACTCGAAAATTGTGATCCGCCGGGCCTCGGAGACCCGTCTGCCTTTTTGAGGGTCTAATTCTCTAAAGGAGGCGCATCTAGTATGGTGGGTTATCATATTCGACTGCTATCCTTTAATGGTACATAACTCCTGACAAAGTTATCCAATTTTGCTTTTTAAGTTGGAGGTTCGAAAGGTATTTGAACGAGGTTTACAATAAAAATTATCATACAATAAAAAAATGATTTTACCTTGATTTTTCATTTTAAAAACGATTTTTGAGTTTTTCTTTATATGCGGTATTTTTTATTACTTTTTAAGTTATGTAGGAAAAAGGCTTGATTTTTTTCTCTTAAAAAAATCTTAAAATAAAAATTTAATGGGAAGTACTAGTTGAGTTGCAGAAGGTCATGAGAGCCCGGGTGCCCTACGCCAACTAGTCACATCGCTACCAGACATCCTGCAGTGTCTCAGTGGTTCTGATACTTGCTGAAAATGATTTTTCTGTTTACATGTAATAAAAATTTCATTTTATTCTCACTTTTTTGTAGTTGAAAAACGGTTTAGGTATCTTCTAAATTAAATTTCAAAATGCTTTTTTCATAATAAAATAATAAACAAATGTGGTTGATGGTTCTTCTCGCATGTTACATTTTGAGATGCTTTTTGTTTATTCCGCTTGCCTTTAACGTTTTGGTGTATTTATTTTTATTATGCCCCTTGACTTTAATAATTTAGGCTGCTTTTTGATGTGGGTTTCCTTGCCTTTCACATTTAGGGGTGCTTTTTGATAAGAGTCCTCTTGTCTGTTTAGTTATGGGGTGTTTTTTGGTGTGAGTCTTCTTACCTCTCACAGTAGTACTTAGAAAATTATTGTTCTATTGAATTCAATGTTCACTTTTCTCTTCTCTTCGTGATCGCTTCGGGCTCTTTCTCTTAAGGAAAATTGTATGCTGTTTTAAGGTTTACATCAGTGGTGGCGTGATTTTTTTTAAGATGAAAAATATCACTTAAAAATCATTTTCAGCATGTATAAGAACCACTGAGACACTGCAGCACGTCTGGCAGTGCTACGACTAGTTGACGTGGGGCACCCGCGCTCTTATAACCTACAACCTAACTAATTTTTCCATGCCGTTTTCGTTTGCGAATTTTTCTCAAGAGAAACAAAATCAAGTCTTTTCTTCTAGATCACTTAAAAATAAATAGAAAATGCCGCATTTGGAGAAAGCCTAAAAATGTTTGAAAAAATACAGTCAAGTTGAAATCGTTTTTCATTGTATAATGAGTTAAAAGAACTTTCCAAACCCCTGATTAACAAGTAGAATTGGATATTTTTGTCAGAAGTTATGAACAATTTAATGTTACCGGTCGGGTGAATTGTCAAAATTCGAACCCCCGTTCAATGACAACCCGTTGTACGAGATACGCTCATTTACAGGATTTAAAGAGGTCCATTAGTTCTGTAATCTGGTAAAGTTTCAATGAGACAGGCAACAATAAAATTTCAGGTAGGGACATATAATGAATTGGAGTATGGCTTCAAAGAACCCATTATTTGGTAGGACAAACCTTGCATGTTTTACGCATTTTACTTTGGTTTTTAAATACGGTTACTATATTAAAGTCTTTGAAATAAAAAAGAACTTTTATCATTGCTGTTGTTCTCGAAATGGGATGACAGCATGTGTTTGTTACGTACTTGCAACTGTGAATAAAATGTTCAATCATTCACTTAAAAGCTTTTCTGCTTTATATTCATCGTTATTGCAGAGTTTGATAAAATTATCTTTCAAGTATATCGTAAATTAAGTGCTAAATTTTTGTACCATTAATAGATGATACCACTATACAATAGCTAACGAACATACAGTGTGATGTAAACATTTGCAAACACCAAATCAAACCATTCTTCGACCGACGATGCAATAATGAATTGTAGAAAAAATATTTCTTCTGTCTTACGGTTACGGCAAAATAAAAACAAATGAGAGCTATCAATTCAACTCCATTTATTTTTGGAACAAAAATTAAAACTTCGACGACGTTTCGGTATGACTGCGTGCCTTTTTCAGCGTATCTAAATAATAATTGTAATAAGTTAATACATCATAAAAATAAATATAAATAGTTTTAAGAAAGTTATTATTTATGAGTAAAAAATATTTAAAAAAATAATATCTTAGTTTAAAACGATTTGTAAGCGAAACAACAATCATTCCAATTTTGGAGTCAATATTTTTCAGTTCTTTTTGTGTTATAATTATAAATAGTTTATACGTTATTAAAGTTTAAAAAAGTAAGACTCCAAACAATTATTGAGGATGAGTAAAAAGAGAAAGCCTCATAAAATTGAAGAGGCTTTTTTTCCGTGTAAAAACGACATTACTAACGATTATGAAACCGTTCTAAGTGTTTTGGAAACAACGACGAACATATGACTAGGAGATAAATAAGGCGGTACATCATTGATGAAGATAAAGGCAGTATATAAAGTGAAATACAATGATTGGCCAAGTTTCCATAGAATTACTGACGAGGAAGCGCGAACTTAAATTAAATTTAAATTAAAAGATTTAAAGAAACATTTTTTTTATAACATTGTTTATTTCAATTTCAGTTTATTTCAATAGAGGAGAGCATAAGATTCACTCATGAAATTGAAATAAACAATGTTATATACTACCTTGATTTATAAATAATTAAAGCTTCAAATGGTTCTTTACTAACTGGTATAAAAACCCGTCTTGGTCTGGGAGATATCTCAATTACAATTCACATAATTTATTTTGTCATAAAATTGGTTTAATCAAAGGTTTAGTTGATAGATGTGTCAAATTGAGTAACGTGCAATATAGAAAAGAAAATTTAAATCAACTAGAAACAACATTGGTATCTAACAACTATCCTCTTCCTTTAATTAATGACATTATCGCTGAGCGTGTGCATGAAATTTATAAAAGTACTAAAAATAAAAATAAATGGATTGATACAATAAATTTGATTTAAAATTTACGTTACCGTATATACAAGGTCTCTCTGAACGTTTACGAAGTTCATTAAAAAAATTTTAAATGAATGTTTATTTCAAAAGCTCTAGCAGTCTAGACAACTATTTATTAAAGAAAAAAGATAGGGATAGCATTGAAAATTTGGTGATATTTATATGATAAAATGCAAATGTTGTAATAAAGTTTATATAGGAATTCTAATCACTATTTCGATTTCGAATTCAGCAATATTAAAATATTAGCTACTGAAAAAAATACTTCTCAAAGACGTATTATGGAATCTATATTCATAAACAAATTTCGAAATATTTCTGTTAATTTACAAAATGTAATTTTAAATATTAATAAAATTTACCAAAGCATTATCTATTAATGTGATCTTATTTTAGTTACAAAAAAAATGTTTCTTTAAATCTTTTAATTTAAATTTAATTTAAGTTTGCGCTTTCTCATCAGTAATTCTATGGAAACTTGGCCAATCATTCTATTTCACTTTATATACTGCTTTTATCTTCATCAACGATTTACCGTCTTATTTATCTCCTAGTCATATGTTCGTCGTTGTTTCTAAAATACTTATAACGGTTTCATAATCGTTAATAATGTAGTTTTCACGCTGAAAAAAGCCTCTTCAATTTTATGAGACTTTCTTTTTTTACTCCTCCTCAATAATTGTTTGGAGTCTTACTTTTTTTAAACTTGAATAACATATAAACTATTTTTAATTATGACACCAAAAAAATTGACATGTATTGACTCCAAAATTGGAATGATTCTTGTTTTGCTTACAAATCGTATTAAACTAAGGTATTATTATTATTTAAATATTTTTTACTCATAAATAATAACTTTTTTAAAACTATTTACATTTATTTTTATTATGTATTAGCTTATTATAATTATTATTTAGATACTCTGAAAAAGGCACCCAGTGATGCCAAAACGTCGAAGTTTTAATTTTTGTTCTAAAAATAAACAGAGTTGAATTGATAGCTCTAATTTGTTTTTATTTTGCCGTGGCCGTAAGACAAAAGAACATACAGTGTATAATAATTAATTTTAGCATACTAATGTATGCACAACATTTGATTTAATTATTAGTTAGGACATTATTAATGTTCATGAATTCTTTCCCTAACTGCTCGTGGGAACCAAAATGACACCATCAATCCACCAAAAAGTTGCAGATGCTGAAAATATTTTAGATGGAAACACGACGCCGAACCGGTGAAATGCCCACTCTCATAATAATACAAACACTTTACAATGATTATTTCTCTTGATAATATCAGTCACATTTTTTGTAAAGGAACATTAATTGCTTAATAAACCTTACCTTAATATATTTTTCAAAAATATTTATAGGTAACCTTCATTTATAAAATTCTCTATCCTCTTTCACCAAAAAGTTTTGGCTAGGTAACTTCTCTACAATTTCTTCCTAAGCTACGTCGCAGACATCCTTGTGATCCAGCCTAAACATTTGGTCTGCTTTTGTTATCAAAGAGTTTCATAAGGTTCCAGTAAATTCACTTTCTTCTTCATCAAACTTATCTATGAGACCCAGGTAGCGATATTCGACTTTTTTTTGGCAGGAAACTTCACCAGAGCATAATCGCTGAAGTTGTATTGCTGTTTAGAAGCTACATAAATATTCGCAGTTTATTTTTCATTTTCACATTCTAAATTGGTGTAAACATCTTCGACTGTGAGTTTTGTGTTCTCTTGATATGCCAAGCGTCTTATTTTAAAGTGTTCGCACGTATCAGAATCGTAGAAAAAGCTGAAACCTCCTGAAGCCCCCTCCTGTAGGAACGACAGAATCGGCTGTCCTTCTACAAGTTACGCCGAAACTATCCGGTGCACCTTTGCCGTGTCCACTTTCTGGAAAGTTTCAAGAACATTTTTTTATATATGGAACCTGTTTTGTAGCTTTGTAGCCAGGATATGAAACATGGTTTTGTTGCAATATTGGGCTACGGGTCCATTCCTAAGAAGTGAAGTCACGTGATATCGGGAACAATGCTTTCAAAATGGGTAGCAGATGTGCCCAAATAGAAAGTCCCCTGCATCATTCTGTGACAGAGGACTGACACCAGGGGATTAAGAAATTCCACAAAGGGCGGGGCTATCACAAATACTAATAAAGTATTACTCATTTAGTTGGAACATCTGGTAGAACGTTCACGGAAAGGAGTGGAAAGGTCACTCAAGAACTGAGGATCTTTATTCACACACTGAACAAGTTAAAGCTGCTGACAATCAAGTGTCATAGTGTTGACAAAGTAGGGTGTTATCTAAAGCAAAGAGGAGTTTACAGAAGAGGGAGAGTTGGCTTAGGGTGAATCAACTGTTTCTTGCTGACCCATCGCACCTCTTCAGCGTTCCCCTTATTTCTGTCAAAAATCGACCCAAGCTCGATGAGTTGGAGACTTTTTGGAGAGAGCTATACAATATCCTGAAAACGTTCGAGTTGAAAAAAGATACTGATAATATCATTCGCTTTAAGGAGTTTTGCGACAACCTTATAACATCTGAGGAGGAATGTCCATTAATCTTTCCCTGAGAGGTGAAAAAAGCACTGAGGGGTACAAAGAACTTTTTTTCTGCAGGACCAGATGGTATAAAGAAATTCTGATGGAACCAGATTACTTCTATACACTAACATCTGTGGCCCGCGTATGCACCTCTTAATTATAATCGCAATCGCACATTCCGCAGTGGTTGATGTTAGGATGCACTATTCTCTTATCGAAAATAGGGAAAACTTGTCCAATACAGTACGAACAACGTGGCTTGAAAGAAAGGTTTAGCAGTCTGCCGAGAGAACCCATCAATTGACAGGTGCATCTACAATCACGCATCAGTCCATCAACGTATCATGTCAATGGCCTAGAACGACTACAAGAAAGCTTTCGACCAACCTCTCATAGGCTTGTCATCTGCCTGTTGGAAAACTTGAAGGTTCGTCCACACATAGTGAGATGCATAGAGATATTGATTTCCCTTTGGAAAACTACAATTACTATCTCATCTGGAAATTATAATGTGACAACGAGCAACGTCACCTTCCAAAAGGACGTCTTTTAGCGCAATACTATGAGCCCTCTGCTTTTGTGTATCATACTTCTGCCTCTATCTCTAGCACTACGAAATTCTTCTGCATGCGTCTGTAGCGACACTAATAATCGTGAGCATAAGGTACTTATGTATTTTATATGGATGGCATGAAGATCTATGCTTTTCGTAAAAGCAAACATGAGAGTGTTTTAAATATCATCCAGAAGTACACAGGAGAGATTTGTGTGGACTTTGGATGGAGCAAGTATTCCAAAATTAATTTAAAGATAGGAAAGGTTATCGGTGTTCCCAAGGACTCTGAGCTTGTGTATATACATGTTTTCCAACATCTTGACTCTGGAGAGACTTATACATACCTGTGTAAGCTAATTTGTCACAAACAGTTCTTAAATCCTTCTAATTCGAACGGATCGTAATAATGATGGAAACCAAATGAAATATAATAAATATTTATTTAAAATATAAATTGCACGTTGATAAGAATTTCAATTATCCTAGACTCGAATTACATTTTAAAAGTGGCTCTCTCGCATCGTTTTTGCAACGAACTGGCTCTCCTTCGTTATATACGACGTTACTATGTTGATACTTAATAACACAACTTCTAATCCGTTGCAACTATATTGCGTTTCAGATAATGTTAAAATAATTATTTCTCTTTTACAAAAACCCGAGGTCGCATATTTGCAGGCTCCCAGATACCTTCGCATTTTATCTGCGTTAATTTATAGCTTGGAAAATCCGCAACAACATCGATTATTACTGAATACCCTTGCAATCAACAAGGATCCTTTAGGTTTCGGGCGCATCGACGGGGACACCCTTTTCGTTGTGTCGAACTTTCTGATCATGACATAATCATCAATTCATAGTTAATTGCATATTGACGTTTTTGTCGGTCTAATTCTCATTGTACATCTGGGCTTTCTCAACTTGTTCGCTGACCTTGGCACAAAATATTTCTAAATTTCATTCGCTGATATTGATTTCTGATTCTATTGGGAGCATCATTATTTTGAGGGATTTCTAAGAGATGGTGTTACTTGTACTCTATCACATTGTGGCATATCGTTACTATCTGTAAGTAAAAACCCCATTATTTGGCTTTAGTTTTCATTAGGAGTTGTTTTACCGCAGTGTAAACAGCAGATTTTTTGCAGCATTGAAGATGTCGTCTTACCTACCAACAAAGCAGCATTAGTGGAAAGTTTTACATTTCTTGTTCATGCTGGAGAATGTAAGTTATGCTGAAAGTTATAGATTGCTTTTGGAAACTTACGGAGATTATACTACATCGATTAAAACTTATGAGTACTGTTTTCGAAAATTTAAAAGTGGCGATTTGAACACGGGGGGCAAAGAACGCCCAGGCTAACCCGTGTCGAATTCATGGTGAGCTTGCAGAAGCATTGGGAGTTGATCATTTAACAATTTATAAATGCTTTTATGCACTGGGAATAGTATAAAAGCGATGAAATTTGGTGCCGTACGAACTAAAGGCAAAAGACGGAGAAAGAAGATTTTTCACATGTGAACAGCTACTCCAACGGTAAAATCGGAAAGAGTTTCTGCGTCACTGGCGATGAGAAGTGGTTTCGCTATAATAACCCTAAGCGTATGAAATCGTGGGTTAAGCCTAGCCAACCGGATATCCATGGATTCAAGCTCATGCTTTGTTTTTGGTGGGATCAGCAAGGTGTAGTGTACTGTGAGCTGCTCCAACCTAATGAAATGTTCACGGGCGACTTTTACTGAAAATAACTATGCGAGAGAGCCGATCATTAAAGTTCTTCTGCATGGAAACGCTCTGCCCCACGTTGCAAAACCTCTCAAAACATACTTGGAAACGCCACCACCTCTTTCGATCCATGACTCATGACTCTCTGAGCAACAATTTATTTGTTATGAAGATGCTAACAAATTGGTCAATTCGTGGATACCTCCAAAAGACGAGTCGTTTTTCCGACGTGGTATCCGTATGCTGCCAGACTGGTAACTGGTGATCAACTGGTCACAACTTTTTTTTATGTAAACCCGAATTTTACAGAAAAAATCCCTTAAAATTCATGCACGACCCGAATATAAATTCTTTTATTTTGTCCTCTACCTTACCACGTTGTCATACACAGAATATCATTGTTCTAGTAGTTTCGTCAGTCTAAAAAAGGACATTTTCGAAATTTTCAAATTAGACTAAAACGTATTGTTGGCTTCATGGAAACAGAAAGCCCCTATTTCTTGTTTTAAAAAAATATTAATTGATAGGACTACGGATTTCACTTTTCTCTCTTATGGAGATTAACATGTAAAATGTCATTAGTTATTTCAACTGCAGTTCTACAATAGAAGTTATGATTGCATTTTTTTAAACTTTAGGCATTTATTTGCATAAGAATGGTGATGCATTTTATCATACTTTGATCTTTTAGAAATTTTATGTAAAAATTTAACAAAATTCCGTAGGAAAAAGTGATTACGTACTTGAAGAAACGGTGTGAAAAGATTTGCTTCTGGAGCGTTTTTATAAGTATTTTTTGACGACGCCTTCTTAATAAGTTAATTATCACGGTATTTTCATGAATAAGGTTTTTTTTTCACGGGGTTTTTACAAAAAGTATATTTTTTTAATGGCATTTTCACGAGTAAACTTTTTCCTCATGGAGTTTCTTAAAAAGGGTTTCTTTTTGCAGTGTTTACTAAAATATGTTTTTATTAAGGCTACTCAATGATGCGGGTTGTTTTCACAGTATTTACACAAGAAATGTTTTTTCACAGCGTTTACCAATATGTATTCTCTTTACTCCTAAGTACCGGCGATATAACCAGTATTCTTATTACCTATTGTACTATGCTTTTTTATGTTTAAAACCTCGCTGAAACATATATCTATATCATACACAGGCATTCCTCTTGCTAAAGCATCATTTGAGTTCTTTAGCAAGAGTTCTATTTTGTTCTTCATCGTGAGAGGGTACCCATGCGAAGCCCTGTACAAATAAAAATAAATATCATGGTATTTTATTGAACTTTATTTTCGATTAATGTAATAAACATGTTACTAATAGCGATTGCATATGCTTCAGTTAATAATTTTAATAAACATTTCAATTATAAATTTAATACTATTTTTAGCAGTTTATAAACAATAATGGATTTACCTAACGATTAACCTTGCTCTATTATTCTTCGTGGTCTACTTTATAAAAAACAAAAATGGTTTCAAAAATTATCAACAACTTGAAGGAAATAAAAGTTTTATTTGAGAATGTAT